>NW_009953571.1:2941802-2947656 GCF_000747805.2 Chaetura pelagica
GTGCCTTTTTTCTTCACCATGGATCTGAAGTTGATTTTATATTCATTATGATTTATTTAACAAACATAAAGAATATCACATACAGTTTTTATTGGTTTGCTTGGAAGTGCAAGTTGTGGGACCCAAATATATGAACCCAGGATGTGGATGGAAGTAACTTAACATTCAGTAAGGTTGCATTTGCTTGGTACCTGCCATAATGATAACAATTGGCCCAGTAATCCTGATCTACTCCAGGAAATACAATCACAGAAAGACTACTAATATCACTCTCAAATACAGTTGTGTTGTTTACTGCTGGTTTTCACACACCAAACCTAGAAAAAAAATGGCTGAAACTCTAAGCTTTTCTTCCACTTTGTAGGTCAGCTCCTATACATGTTGCCTTAAAGAAAACCAAGTCCCACAGTAGATTTTGATAATTAGGATGACCTAAAACATTTATACCTGGAAACAGGACTTGTTCTGGGTCTAACAGTACTACCTATTTACTAAGTGTATTTCCTCTTACACTTTTTTGCTTCCTACAACACTGAAAAACTCTAACAATTCAGACATTTTGTTAAGTTACAAGTCTGCTTTAGACAAATTTGTTTAATACCAGATTAAATCGTTGAGCCATTTCTAAGAAAGGGTGTGGGAAAGAGCTGCTGCTGGGAGCTATCACATAACAGCAGAACTAAGACTGGAAATCTTTTCCTTCTACAGCACTTCACCAAAAATAATTTTACTTAAATGCAAAGGGAGTAAGGCCAAAATGAGGCTGAGGAGTGAAAGAAAACAGAGAGCTTGGTAAGAACAGGAGAGAGGAAGATGACCGTGACTGGAAACTGTAACAGGACAGACTGGTTGAGCAAGAGACCAGGGAAGAGCACAAGTCTGAACTGTTTGGGTAAAGAGGCTGGAAGATGATGGTGGTCAGAGAGGCAAGAAGAATGTATGAAAAAAACACAGAGGGAAACAGATGGAGACATCTGATGAGAAACTGAGGTGCAGAACTGAACCTCATTGGCAGAAGAAAGTGTAGGCCAAGAAACTGTGAAGAAACTGAAAGGAATCCAAGCAGGGGGATGGGTAAAAAGGAAAGAAAAGGTCTCTTAGTTACCCTGTGGATAGGCTGGCATTCACTGGGGTTAAGAGAAACTGAAAAGGCAAAACTAGAGTGGAAGGAACAAGGATACAGAACTAATTTTCATATACTTAAAGGAAGCAAGTGTTTAGAGTTTTACTGGTGTTTTTCTTGCCACTGTTTGTTCCTTTTTATGTATAGCTATTTTGGGAGAGGGGATTTCTATTTCTATGTAGGTTCCTAAACCACGTTTATCACTATAGCAACTGTTGCAATAGAAGCAGGACTGTTTGCCCTTGGCTGTTGTATGTATGATTCTTTGTTGGACTGATGTTTTCAAACAAAATTAGTCAATGCTTGAACTATTAGGCCACAGAAGTTTCAACACATTGCACACAAGCAAACAAAAAATTAACTTAAAACTTGCAATTATACTAAGCACATATAAACAGAAAATTAAATTATTATATTAATAACCTTGGTAGAAATATTGATCTGATTTTTATCTTATCTTAGCACAGAATCTGAAAGGGTCCTCTCTAGGTCTGGTTTGTACTCAACTGCATTCAAACCTCATCTGTCACTGACACCAAGCTTTTAAACCTCCAGATACGGTGCTAGATACACTGTTCTTGAAAGCATCATCACATTTCTGCTGTTTTAGTGAAATAGCCACAGTGGAAACAGCTGTAGGAACTCAAGCTGTTGCTCACACTGAACATCTTACAAGAGCCATTACAGGGCTGTATGTGAAGCCATTGCTGCCAGCAGAAGCAAAGTTATACCCCTTATCTGTTTGGAAATGTCTTGACCTTGTGAGAAGCAGTTGCTTCTGGCTCAGTTGTGACTTTTGAAAGAGCAAGAGGCTCTTTGGCACTGCCTTTTCTCTGACAAAGTCATTTGCACAAAGCTTCTCCTTGTTGGTCCTAATTCCCTCATCGTTAGGAGCTAGGAGATGTCTTTCACTAAACCTGGCTTGTCTAAGAGCAGTGACTTGGGAGTTGAACAGAAGCCATTTTTCTCACAAAAGGAAGATCTCACCTCAGAGGCAATGTCTTCTGACTTTCAGAAGTCATCAGTCATCTTCCTTGATTTGGCTGATTGATCAATCAACCTTGATTTGGCTATCAAGAGGAACTGGGATGTAAATACTGCTCTTTGTGAGATTACCTTCTATTTTCTGTTTAGTTCTGAATTCACTAGTAACAGGAGCCTATGCCTGACACAGGGGCAAGCAGCCAGTTTGTTCCTATTCTAAGCAACTGCTTCCTTATTGACAATACACTCGGTGGGAACAAAAAGCCCTCCTCCAACATAGGCAGCATGATTTGAGAAATACCTTCAATAACTTTGCTACATAAAAGTTCCTAAGATGGCTTGGAATCATGGCCATGTTTTTACATCCACTTTGATCACTAAGAACATTAGTTGGAATAAAATCTCTTCATTATTTACATTCACTAGCAATTAAGCTTTTGAATGCCCAGAAGAACATTTTCTCTTACAAACTCTGCTATCCTCAAAGTGTCAAAGTAGGAGGGCAGGGATTATCTGAGTTTAGTAACCAGGTGTAGGAAATGTTTACAATGGTTTTCTTAAAGTAATTAATTCTTTTCTTCAACAGATATCTACAAAAAGTTTTCTCCAGAGGTATTTTTAATAAATATCACTGAAGTACTATTGTTGTGACACTCACTTATGTTAAAATCTTTAACCTTTACAATGTGGACCCACTTATATTAGAAATTGATACAGCATTCAGACACAACAAGGGCATTCTTTTGGAACATCATAACAAAGTTCTGCAATCCAGAAGACAGATAAATTAGTAACCTTAGTTCCATTTTGAAAACTGCCAGGATGATGTCACAAAATCAGTGTTTGCAGAGAACACAAAGGTAATTTTGAAGACCAACTTACACAAAAAAGAAATTGTAACAGAAAAAGAAACTTGTTCAGGATAAGCAAATGACTAAAATTTTAAGGCAAGTTTGTTAATCTTCTGTCATATTTGTGTAAGTGCCTTGGAAATATCACAAGTGTCAAAATAAAAAGGTTGTAATCTTGAAACACTTGAAAAATAAGACACAGGCTCCTCCTAGTGGTAAAACCAGAAGGATTATTTTGTTCTAAGAATCTTCTGGCACTATTTATTCTTACCAGCTAATCTCAGTGAGCCTTCCATTTGGTTCTGGAAGGTTTAGAAACCTCTAAGTTCTTACTGCTGCTAAGGAATTCTTACCTAAAGATCAAAATAAGTGGAACATGACATAACACAAGCAAATCACCATATTTTTTTTTCTCAACAGTGAGGTTTATGTATCTATCAACACTTAGGTGTGATGAAATGAAGGTGAGAAGGATGGAGGACTGCATTCCAGACAGCTTTTGCTCATATACCAATTTTAAGCCCAATCTCCAGAACTGCATTTGGTATCCGGAGAACAGCACTAGGCATTTAATAGTGGAAACACTGCATAGCATGCCTTTGTCTCAGATGAATATTCTACATTCTCACAATTACCAAAACACCTGCCAAGCAAAAGATTTTGTATGTTTCAAATATTTCTTCAATTTTCAAGCCACGTCAGTTGCTCTCACCTAAAGAGCAGGAAAGAAGCCCAGGGTCTGAAGTTGTTACTGATTCTTTCTTGCCATTGAACATCTAGTGCTACAAATATTTAGCTACAAATATTTCATTTTGGTCATTAAAAAAAAAATAAATCTGGCAAAAGGGACAGAGGGCCATTATCAGGCCTTTTAAAGTCTTATTCTGGACTGAAGTTCCTCAGCAGTGTAGAGCATACAGTGCTTCATGTAATTTATTCTTTTAAGTAAAAGAAATATATACTTGCAACAAAACAGCTTCTACAAGGAAATAAAGGAGCTGTATATAGTAAGCAATGCTGTGTATTTAATTATTTTAAACTCTAATCTCCCCCTTATAATTTTAACTTATTTGAATATGTTAATAGGCCTAAAATAATATTTGCAAATTAAAAATTAATATTGACAATTTAAGTGAGAACCAGTATAGCAGTAAACAGAACAGCTTTGTAGACCAAACTGATTTCAGTCTTCACTGTACTTGTAACACAGTAGTATCAAGAATACTGCAATTGCTAAAAATTCAGATATTGCTGCAAGAAAATTTACAGTCTCAGAAGATAGAAGCAAGAAAATAAATATAAACCAGCCTATTTTCAGTTTTTTCTTTACATTAGGAAAGCATGAAAAATCCTTTACTTTGTTTCTATTTGCACATGTGCAAAAATTGCAGTATTTCAGGTGTGTCTCTTTTCCTTATTCATGTTTTTCAGTTTTTGTTGAAAAGACAAATTGCATGGATGTTAGGAAAGAACAAAAAACCCAAAAGTTTGAACTGCTTATGTAGAAAGAAATGTAGATATTTCCATTTACAGTCTTACCTTTTTCATTATTTGATATAAGTGTGTGATGTCTTTTGTATTTGGTTACCTTAATTTCAGAGTAAGTTGTATCAACGGAAAAGCACAGGAGGATGAAAACAGTTGCTGGTTGAATGACATTTTATTTTCACATTCAGACAGCTGTACAGTTTCTATAAATAGATGTGGTACTATAATATTTACATTATTTCCTCACCCATTACTAGTGTAACCCATTCAAAACAGTGGACACCCTGACCAAGCCAAAACAGGGCTATTTCTGGGTGCATTTACTCAGAATTCTATGTCAAAACATACATCAGTTTGCATCAGAGCATTTTTTCCCAGGTATTTTACATGTAACATTATTTTCTCTAGACAGTCTCTCTTCCCAGCATCCTAAGAGCTTTCCAGACAAGTGCAGCACAATTCAAGAACAAAAACAGGATGCAAAAAAACATTCATAATCTGCCTACTTAAAATAAGGAACATGATGGATAGTAGTAACTAGGAGTTTTGTTATACATTAACACAGTATTTGCAAGATAGGTTGATATACGGATACAGATTGGAAAAAAGCAATAGCTTAAAAATTTGGAGACATCATAATCCTTTGAGCTTCTGAACAAGTTCTACAGATTGCAATAGAAAATTTTGTGTAGACTGTAGTTACAAACCCAAAGGCATGGGTCTGCTGTGTGCTTCTGCCAATGTTTCCAAGTTTTAAATTTCCTTATTAATTTTCTAATCCCTGTGATGAACTGCTTTAGATAGTGTTTATATGCATCTGTTTACTGGTGGGATAACTCCCCTTTTAAAATCCACACAATCCATGAGGTGTCAGGGTTTTTCACAATATACTGCCTTCAAAGTTTCTCCATCCACTTGTTTTCCCACTTGAGAAGCAGTCACCTCCACAGATTTAATAGCCAAACTTCAGTTGTCACATGATATTTTAAGACTAAGGTAGCTAAATTGTTCATCTCTACCAAAAAGGTCTGAAGAACCATGTGACCAGAATTCCACACTGGTGGCTAAAAATGAACAACACAGAAGGAAAACAATAAAAACACTACAGTTAAACAACATGCAGGACCAGACTGCTTCCACTGTGCACATACCAGAGAATCTGAAAGCAGAAGTCTGCAGTTGTACAGTGATTAATCTGTAACAAGTACCACTAGAAACCAAAAAACAACCAAACTGAAGCTGTTAGTCATCTTAAGAAAAAAGGAATTAGAAAGGAATGGCCACAGTAGGTCACTCACTGCTGGATGCTGATGCTCAAAACTGTCTGATAACAGCTCATATCAAAACTCCATTAAGGATGAAATTGAAGGAGACTGAGTAATGGAAGTCTTCAGTTTTCCTATAGGGA
>NW_009953571.1:2947785-2985241 GCF_000747805.2 Chaetura pelagica
AAAGACTTGCAGGGTCATATATGAATAACCAAGTTCTCATAAAAGACAGTAAAGTGAGCTCCAGTAATTGCAGTAAAAACAGAGTACTGCACTTCACTGTGCCAAAGGGTTGGCATTTCCCAGTACCGTGATCAACTGGAAACTGGTCGAGGTGGTTTGCTTTTGTTTTCTGCCTCTTTTCCACGAATGGCAGCCACGTAAGAGAATAGACACAGCACGGAGTAGCAGATCTCATGAGCCTAAAAGAATTTAGAAATGAGATAATGAAATTCCAATGATTCAGTGTTTTACAAAATCCACTGTGCATTTGCACTTTGCTGCATGTCTTCCTTCACGGGACAACTACTCTGGATATAGACAAAATCAAGAAAAAATGTCCCATACTACCTTATAACTGAGATGCATAGAGAAGAAAAGCCTTATAACAAATAAAAAAAAACCTTTGGGATAAAAACATTAGTTGTTTGATGATTCTAATTTTTAGGAACAATATGATAAGCTGGAAAGTTTGCCAGTTGGCTCCAAAAAAAACCATCCTACATATTTGGTTTTGGGCTGTTGTATGAAGTTACAAAAATTTTCTGGGAGGAACTGATAAAAGGACAAAAACTAAAAACTCAACACTGTACCTTAACTCATGAGATAGTGGGATCCTTATTCAACACTGTCTTTTTATGCTCAAAGGTACAAGGACTGCTAATCCTTGTAATTTTTAACCAATCTTAGCAAATCAAGCTTGCCTTTTTTCAATTAAAAAACACTCCACACAACCCAACATTGCATGTTTTATATGAAAAATACTAAGCAATTTTGTCACTACCTTAAAGCAGAGGATTTCACATAGCATTAGCAAGATTTACAATTATTGCTTTTAACTGATTATGTGTGCTATTATTTAACAGAAAATCCTCTTTTGGGATGTGACTGGCAACACAATTCAGTGAAGGTAAGACTTTGACTTAGTTTATTTCCTAGGTCTAATACTGGCTATTCTGGCAATCTTAAAAATTCTTGTCCTGTAAACTGACATTTATCATCTTTGTAAAGGTAATAATAATAACATGGTTTGTTGTATTATAGTACAAACTAAAACAGTTGTGTAAAATATAATTAATTTTCAGTAAACTGGATTTTCTTACTAAAAGATACAGCTATCTTAAAATAAATACATTCTGAGCATTTTGTTTCTAAAACATTTCTTATTTCTTCAGTATTTTTTCTCTCTTCTTGAATGACTGAGATTTCATTACACTGCACTTCAGGAAAAAAATAACTGAATAAATTTCAGTACTGATGATAATCACTGGTTTCTATTTCTTCCTCATAAGTGCATATAAGCCTGATCATTGAACTATTATTATGTGTAAAAGTGCTAAGTACCATTATCAACTGCTAGTGTTCAAATAATGTTATAAAAACTGAACACTAAACCACAGCAGTAACTCACCTATATATGGCAGAAAACAATAAAAATATTGCTCTCTTGTGTCTCACTGCTCACTTCCATGAGGAAATGGGAATTCTTAGTAAACTCAGTTAGAAATCATGTTATGCTCAGGAACTAGTCTCCCTTGCTATCTGTTCTGTGTACTAAGGATTGTGTTCTGCGCTATCTTAAATTTAACAGTTTCACTAGGTCTTTATATGCTAAAGTTCATGCCAGATCAGCTACCTTGCATCTTTATCTTAACAAGAGACCATACTTTCTGCACTGTCTGTGCAACCATCACCACCAAGTTTTGTTGTCTTCCTTTAAGGAAAACTATCACAACAGAGCAGCTGGTGTTTCACGGCAGTATTAGCATTGCAAATCCTGCCATCTCCATGTAATTCTGCTCACAATATGAAAATGCAAAGATACATCCTCTAAAGAGCTACCAGAAGGCATCACAGTTGACTCACCATTGGTGTCTTGTACTTGTGGCTCACCACTTCTTTAGTTTCAGGAACTAAAACCGGACGGGCAAGAGACAAAACAAAAAGTTCAAAAAACGAGAGGAAAAGGGGAAAGAAATAGCACAATGTTCCCATAGGAAAGGGAAGGGATGCACACAGACAGCAGGTGCAGGTACAGAGCACCTCACTATCCCTCACTTCTAGATACTCTTGCTTCATTTATATTACACACGTCCTTGAAGACACTGGTAATGTCAGCATAAATTACTCAGGTTGACAAAAATATTTCACTGCCTGTTTGGAAAACCACAGATGTTTGATGGTCCTTAGAGACTCTGGCTTTTCTCACACTACTTATTCCTGCTAGACAGCAAAATTAATGACAAAATATGCCTCATGTCTACTTTGATAAAATACATACTAACAGTTCCATTGGAATTTATCAGTATGCAGTTCCCAAAGATTTTATCCTTTTGATTTTTGAATCCTTCTCTGTTGAAAAGCAGATCTCTGAAGAAATGTTGGATGTTCTGTAGTAAATTAGTGAAATCCAGAAAAAAAAGGAACTAAGAGAGAAAATTTTCTAAACTGGAAGACTGTTTCCCAGTTCTGTTTCAGGAGTTTCTCTTGACATTCTTCCTCCTGTCTAGGATGTGTGTGATGGTGTTTACTTGACATACTCACTGACAGTGTTCATTGCTTTTGAACAAGTTGTCTTAAAATAAATACTAATTTCATTGCACATATTCTTAAAATACCAAGCTTGTTGATTTCTAGAAGATTTTTCATATAAAGAGGATTAGGGCACTGAAAAAAAAATTATCCAGAAAATTTCATCTTGCTCCTTTGCTCTGCCTCAATCTAACAGAAAGGAAACAGTCATAATATAGCTAAAGAAAAATTGCCTTTTGTTCTTATTGTGGAATACATAAAATACAAGCTGTAACCATCCCTTTAGTGTGCACTGCATCTGAACTGTGCCTTTGACTCACACTTGGTCTAAAATATTGTTGTGAACAGATGCCATGGGAAACCAGGAAAGAACAAGGACCACAGTAAGAACATACAAATGGCAAATTAAAAATGTTAAGATCAGTGGAATACCAAGACCAACTCTGAATACTTCCCTTCCAGAATAGCTGAAATTTGCCATGGAATTTCTGTGTCACAACAAAAACATTTAGTAGAAGCAATACAGAAATAATGCAAAACCAAATCATACAAGGTTCATAGAGGAAGGGGAAATGTTTTATTACACGTAGTACTAGTGACAAGAAAAGAAAGAGAGGCAGATGAGGTCAGTATGAATAGCTAGGAAAAGTCCACAACAAACCTATCCATGCAGATGTCATCCTTTTCAACTATGATAAGACATAGCTAAATGCTGGAGAGGAGGACAGATCACACTCTAAGGGGCCAAAAGTAGGCAGTGCAGACTGGGTTTGAGAAAGTACTCTAAATATAAACCAGTGCCTGCTAATTCTCATATATCATGGTATTGTCATTCTTGAAAAAAATCTAGTGAGAAGTAAAGGATTGTAAAAAGTAATGTAATATTTTAATGTTTCAATTCTCTCTTTTCTTGGAGTTAGCAGTTAGATTAAAGATGAAGAAACAGGGGAGTGCACACCCAGGCTGCACTGCCCCAGTGATACCCATAACTAGAGCTGGAGAGATAAGAAGGTGCACATCCAAGCTACCTTACCCGTTGGCACCAGATGTTCCAAATTACCTCCATGTCACCAGGGGATAAAGGTGGGAGTGAGGCTGGTGCACAGCCAAATAGGGTAGGACTTTTACAGCTGTGTCTCACAGCCCACTGGATAACATACAACAGTTCACATACTCTTCAAAAAGCAGGAAGGGAAAGCTGTAAGGACCTTGTGCCATGAGGGGAGGAGAGAAGGGAAGCTGTAAAGTCCTGTATCATAACTGAGAACAGGAAGAGAGGGAACAGGAGAGCACCTAGGCAAGATACTGTATCCCCACTTCACAGTCAGTAAATTGCCTTGTCTTTAAGTAAAGTACTTCTTCACAGTCTTTCCAATAGGGAAAATTCTCATGAGTGGACTGAGGAATAGTAAGAAGGGTGAGTTTGGATTTACACTCAAATAAAAGTCAAAGTACTAACTCTGCAGAATACTAAGAAAAAAGAAGGATTAAAAGAAAAAATAAAAAGAAGAAAAAAAAGTCCCAAGCCTCAAATTAAGAGATTATCAGAAGCAGTTTTCTTCCAACAATAAAAGTTATTCCTGAGGGTGTTGAACTAAGTGGAAGAAGGGAGTAAATTATTAAGCACCACCTTGCAGCCTTTGCTCCTGTGAATGAAAATATGGTGCTAGCATAGAATGAGTTAAGGGGACATCACTTTACCTGCTGGAGAAAGAAGGTTTTCATAGCAGCGGCGGTGAAGGGGCCACAAGAAAGTAAAGCACAAGTACACAGCAGTAACTCAAATTCCAGAGGGAAGAGCCTTACATTTCCTCACTTGCTTAAATCTCCCCTTCCATTTGTGGACAATTCCTGAACTTCTGCTTGCATCCTGCTCTGAAATCACAATTCCAACTTTCACGCTGCCATCTAAACCCAGCATTAACACAAACAGACCTTTAATTTCCTGCTGCAATAGCAGTAAACTTGGAGCACTCCTGCTTGGCAAAATTAAAAATAAATCTTGCATTAAAGTATTTCCCATCAGGCTGGAGTATCCATGCTTAACAGTCCCTACCTTTCTAAGAGGAAACAGTACTTCAGTATACTCCTACTACAATGCATCTGATTGCAAGGTTCATAATGCTTAACACAGCTAAATAGCTTCATTCTTAGAAGTCCACCCGAGGTTTTGCTGAATGCTGTTAGCTTATTAACAATGTTAGTTCCTCTTGAATAGGACAGACTGGCATATCTTCTCATCTTTATAACCATTAAAAGAGCAGCTCTGAGGCAGTCTCTCATCTCTGCACAAGAAGAAAGGTTAGCTCCCCTGCAACATCTTTCTTCCTTTCTCTTTATTAGCTGGATGGACAAATTGTACATCTCATTTGGTACATTTAAATCGGTTCTTATCTGTGACCCCTGTTTTGGGAGAGGTTATTTTTAGTTTAATTTCTCAGTTTTTGTTTGTAGTGTCCAACTCCCAGTTTATTTTTAATTACATCTTGAAATTGCCCTTTCATAAGCTCCATATCACAATTCTAGCTTTTGCAATAAGTCCTTGATTACAAAATTTTTGGTAAAAAAAACCCAATTCTTACAGTTACTACAATCATTGTTTAGGTGCTAAATGCTGTATTACAGTCATCAATAGACATTGACTGGAAATAATTAAGTCAAATTGTCTTTCTTCTTGTGCAATATAAATAAACTATTAAAAGAAATACTTTGACTTAAAACCTCTCAAAAAATAATTTGAAAACTCATGATCCAAGTAATTTTCTTCAAGTTCAAGATTCAGAAGCTGAAAAGTAGAATTCTTTAAGCTAATTTTATGGCTTCTGAACTCTAATATTTGTAAAACTCATCAATAGTCTTTTACAGCCTTAGGCAATTTCTGTAAGTAGATGGTGCCCATCAGGGTTGAAAACGTGGTATCAGACAAATAGGCAACCATAAAGTGAAGATAACTTCTGAACATCTAAACTACTTGAGGTTTTTTCAGGTTTAAATACACTGATTTGGGCATTTGAACCATGAACAATATTTTTAGAAAACAGGAAAAAATTGTTCATAATTTCAAATCCCAAACTTCAGGGAGATTAATTTATTTATGGCAAACAATAAGCTAACTGCAATAGTCAGAAAGGCTTTATCATTTTAATAACTTTAACTTTGTATTGCTGAAAGGAGACAACACATTATTATGGACAAAGACATTCATGTCAACAATGTCATATTCATTGTCTTTTAATTCAAAGAGAGAATCCCTCAGCTAGAACATTCCATTCACAGCACCAAAGAACAATGACAGTCTTGGACCACTGATTTAGATTTTCGTTAACCAAAATATGGATGCTGATCTGCTATGGAAAGATTGTTGTAAATTTTATCTTGCTTTTAAATGTTCTGTACAGACACTTAAGACCTAGACAGATGTCTCACAGACAGGTGGAAGAATAAACCAATACAGGTTTGGGGACTATTCCAAGAGAAGTTTGTGAATCACTCTCTCAGAGGGCTTCATCTGAAGTCACAATTGTGACTGAAGTCACAATTTATTTCCAGACACTAGCTCAGTACAGTGTCACTGTCAAAAACAGTGTATAGTAATCCAGATTTTTCCCCAAACTAGACTGTAGGCAGATATGTAACAGCAATAACTGATCAAATTAGCAATTTTCCCCAAACTAGACTGTAGGCAGATTATATGTAACAGCAATAACTGATCAAATTAGCACAAATTCTCTATTCTCCTTAACCTTTACTTTTCCACTCTTTGCCACAGTCACACTCTGAAATATATCCCACAGGATAAATAAACCTGACAAAACACTATCTGCTCCATACAACAAAAATGAAATTCCACATAGAGCAAAGAGGGAACTTTGCAATTAATGGTAGTTCTTTGGAATGAAAGCATAGTGTGTTGAGAAAGATCAGCTATAAGTCCTGCTTAAAAATGTGGTTTCTCAGATGAAAAAAGGAACATACCAAAGAAAATTCCTACATACGTCCAAGTTTAACTATTGTTTTGTTTGCTTCAGAAGGCTCAGAACATGCCTATTAACAAAAAGCACCCAGGCCACAAATCTTAATATGATGAAAATTACTGTGTAAATTTTTATGTTAAGTCACCCATCTCTCAGTTAGGCAACTTAACATGTGGAATCTACATTTCTCTCCCATCTTTGAAACTGCAGTGCAACTCTCAGTGTGAAGACTGGAAATTTGAGTTACTGCCATGTGAGTACAGACCTAATATCAAAATAATGTAATTACCAAATTCCTCCAGGACAAAGACTCCTCGCACAGTATTGCACTTTTTAATGTGATTCAGCTCTATGAAAACCTATAAAAAAGAGGAGGAAAAGTAACATAAAATTAGTCAGGTTTGTTTTAAAATAATACCCAAAATTAAACAAAAACATCATCACAGCAGATACAACCTGAAGTGTTGTAGCATACACTACCAGTTCATTTACAGTTTAATGTACGAATAAAGGTGAAAGAAGTATTCAAAAGACAAACTTGCCACAATGCTAGAAATTAACAAATAACTTAAAAGTGCTAAGAAGCGAAGACAGCAGAAGATGAAGTACCTTCCGCTCCTTGCAGGAGGAGAAAGCATGGAAGAGAAACGAAGGAGTTAGTAACTCTGACAAATCCAACATTGCTACCCCTTCAGGCACTCAAATGAGTTATTGCAAAAAGAATACCAACACACCTGAAATACAACAGAAGAGGGGGACGAGAAAAAAGCTGGCTCCCAAATTTGGCAGGATTTGTAGCCTCTGATCCATCCCAGTAAGTGTCTGCCCCTCCATGCATCCTCCTCCAGCACAGAGGGCAGGTAAGGGGCACTATACTTCCCACCCTGACACTGATCCTCCTAACCTATCTAGTAGTCAAATTTAATCCAGTGAGGAACCACTAATCTTCCTTCTCTCTGACAACCTTGCCATTTAAGAATTTACTACAGTTAATGATATATCATTTGCTTACTGACTCTTGGAACTGTGTCCTTTAAGAGTCAGTTCCAGTTTTCTGCTTTAAGCAGGATGGGACAGTTTGGACCCTTCTCTATTGTTCGGTCACTTCCCATATGGCTGCTGTCAGACTAGAAGTCACTTAAAAAACCAAACTGCTTTAAATTTATGGTTTACATCCATGAACACCAACAGACAAAACAGCAGAACTACATGACTGGGTTTTTCAGTCCAGAACCTAGGTGCCAAGATTGCATGAATAAACAAGTTTGTTCAATACCCAATCTATTTCAAGATATAAAACAGTCCTTTGAAAATGCACATCTCCAAAAGGGTCAGAGTCAGTACACAGACATAAGAAGCCATAGAAAGTCCTATAAGAAATCAATTCCATATTCTAATATACTTGCTTTTTCAAGGCAAGGCAAACAGAGTAATGTTGCTCTAACATTCAGAGTAAGTCCAATACCTTAGAAAGACCCTCACAGGACTGTATTATAATACTCCAGATTGGTACTTTCAGTTCCTATACACTTACAACAACATGATCTTGAGACCTATCTTAAAAAACTTAATTGTCTTGGAAAGAAGGAAAAGGAAAACACTGCATCCCTCTTGAATCCAGTACCAGCAACCCATGTAATCACAGATGCGCTACCCAAGAAAGGCAAAGGAAGTCAACACCAGAAATTGTGTTGTTTTTAAGAAACAGGCTTGTCTGTATCAATAGAGATGAGTAAATGCACTGTGCATCTGAGAGAAGTCAGTTTGATTTTAAAGTTAAAAGGGTTTTATTATTTTATTTTCTTTTTGTAACAGAGAACTAACAAACAGACCCAGGGTGTTTTTGCTCAGTATGAAACCCTAAACTTCCACTTACTTCATCAGAAAATCTGAAGCTTACTTTCTGCTTACATTCAAGCACTCGAGGGAAAGGAGACTTAATGCCACTGGTTTTGTTTGCCTGGTTTTGCACATGATCTGTATCAGTTTAGTTGGTAAAAAAAATTATTTTTTTGAGGAAAAGTTAGAGTACACAAGTCAATAACAGAACACTTTTTTTATTGCACTTGTTTTTTTCTGTAATATATTCTGTGAAAAGTTTTTTTATAGTAGTCTATAGCACAAAATTCAGAAAATAAAAAGACTCTGGCAAAACACTGTTTTTTTAATCTGGTAACTGTAAAGCTGCCTAGAAGACTTGACTGCCCCAGGTGCTCATGATCTGAGTATAAAGTTAAGGAGTGCTGCATTTCTACAAAAGTTAGGAGCAAGATGTGATAAACTCAATAAATTCTCAATTGCAGTAAGTTATCCATTTTCAGAAGGCATAAGAGTTGGTGGGCAGTTTCTTACTGCATTTTTCAAGGGACAGAGATGCTCTCCTCTCAATCAGAAAACAGGAAAGGAAAATAACAGTTACTTACCCTAGGGAAACTGTGGTTCTTCAAGACAGAGCATTCAGTGTGGATCCTACTGCAGATGGGCATGTGCCTGCTGCATTTTATTAAACTTCCATCTATTTTTCACACAGATTAATTCACAACAGGGACAAAGTTACTGAGTCCCAATATTGTAACACAATTTGTAGGTGTCAACTCAGAATAATCTGCCCATGCCACAGGTACACTTGATTCCTCCCTATTCCAGAGGACTTCCTCTCACCTGCTAGGCACAGACAGACTTAGACATTTTTTCTTCTCAAACTTACATGTGCTGCCAGCATGGTGAGACAATTTGTGAACACTGAAGACAACTATCACGTGTCAATAATAGGCTGACCCACCATGCACCTGAGACATTTCCTGAGGAATTCACAAGGCAGTAAGAAAGTATACACACTGCAAATCAGCAAATCAAGAGCCTTCAAAAATAGTTTCATGAAAGCAAGCACCACTGTAACACCAAAGCAGTATGTTCAGTCTTCTCAGGTAGGACAGAATAGAGACTCTTTATCTTCTTTCTTTCTTTTTTTTTTTTTTTTTAAATGGAAACCCCTCTTCCTGTGTTCTAAATTATTTCTGTGACATCCAACGAAGCAGAGCAACATAAATCCCTTCTTTTAGTAAGCTGCATTGCTGAAAAGAATACTTGGGAAGAGGGCCAAGAGCAAGGGCTAGATGTGGAGTAAGGAGAGGAAGATTAAGAGAAAGTTGTGCCTGATGAGGTCCTGTAGAAATTTGTTGGTCAGAGTCCCCATCCAAACCCAAAAGAAACAAAAGAAACCTTTTTCAAAACAGAGAAATGGCTGTAGGATCCTGGTTTTAATCATGCTTATATACATACTCTGAAATAACTGCTTTAGGGAGCTATTCATATAATTTATATGAAAATAGGACAGTTCAATTCACCTAGACCATTTTTTAAAAAAGCAGATTGACGAGTGTTGGAATAAGAATGCAAACATCCTTTAGCTTCACAGAGTATGAAATTGGAGGTTTTGGGGTTTTTTTTATATGGTGCAACTATGAAGTATCCTTTACATAACTGCTACAGTTGTCCATTCCATACAGGCCCTCAAATGGCAGACTTTTCATATTGGTCTAGACACTTAATTTTTTTAAGGAAAATAAGGATATGACTTAGGTCTACTAAATGGCACTGCATGCCCTTGCCAGCTGGCAGTGTAAATCCAACAGACCAAGATTAAACACACTGAATAAAGGAAGTCTATTTTCCAGAACTGTACATGTTTCAATATTCATCTTAAGTAATAGAAACTCATCTGCTGCCGACACATTGGAAAGGTGATGAAGAGGAGATATAATCAGTCTTTCAAGTGGGGGAAGCAGCTGCCATGCTTCCTGGGTCTGACCTGCACAGACCATTTTCTAGAAAAGACAGTAATTTTCATTACAGACAGCACATTAGAACACCCTGGTCTGTAGGGAAGGATGTTGTAAAGACAGTACTCTAGGAAAGTTGGTGGTAGCACAGGACTCTGTATTTGTGGTACGAAATTCAACTGGTAATGGTTTTGAAAGTGGTATAATACCAACAGTACTGGGTTTTTCTAAGGTTTCTTTCAGAATGTTGTTCCAGTCTTTTGGGGAAAAAAAAAACAACCTTTGAATTTAAGGACATGTTCCAGGATTTGGATTTTTTCTTCTGGACAGAAGCATGTGTGGTCACTGTGTGCTTAACACTGAGTGTTTTGTCTTGTTAAGATGCCTGTTACACTTAAGAAACCATGATGATGAAGCTACCTTCTTATGTATCTTTTCTCCCTGCAAATGCATATATGCCTGGCTGTTGGTTTATGAAATAGTCACCTCCACAGACTGTTCAAGAGATGAGCAGTTTGAGCTCAAGGTAATTTTTAACTTCTGGCAGAAGAAAAAAGAGAAGCAAGCACAACATTCTCTATGGTGTGTTCTCATCTATAATGATACCAAGCTGTTGTCAGGGTTTAATTTTCAAAGGCTTTAGACCTGCCATTTCCAATAACTGAAAATTCATTCTGTACTATCAGTGAGTTCTTCTTGGAGTTCTTCATACTTCGGCACATCCAATAAAAAGTTAAAATCTAAGTCAGGTAGACTGTTCCATCACAGAGTAGGTTTGAAATACTACAGCAGGTCAGCCGTAGTCCGCGTTCTACTCTGGTAATAAACAGGAAGAAAACTGAAGGAACTTCACAAGTCTTCACTCCTTATACTGGCACATACAAACAAAGAGGCTCGTGGTGCTGCTGTGACCTTGGGAGAAGTACTAAAGATTCTGAGTATGTGTGTTTGAGATGCACGTGCACTTCCCGTGGGATCTACACTGATTATCCTCAAAGAAGAACAAAGCTTGTGTGGGGAGAAAAGTCTAGTCAGGAGGAAAAGGAAAAACACTCCACAGAAGACTGACAGAAGCTTTTCTTTCTCTCCACCTCTCACGCACACACACACACACTCTTGCTCTCCCCTAAAAAATGATTCTACTGTCTAGCATAGCATGCATTTAATAGCATATGCAAAACAAAAAAACACAAAGCAAAATAAAAAACAAGAATCAAAGGAAGCAACAGAAACAACATCCAGAGAAAGGAAGAAATGACAAATCTAGTTGTGTTTCCTCTATGCCCACATGATCATCTATTGGGAAGGAAAAAAAGAATATTTTTTCTTATTTTTGTGAATTACAGCAAGAGCCACTTTCCTATTTTATTCTCAAATTTTAAAAGAAGACAGATTAAATATGATGCAGAAGGTTGCCCTCTGCACCTGCAATATTCCAACACTGTATCTTCAAGGTCACCTGCTTACGCCAGCAGGATATGTTCACAGCGTGACGCATTAGGGCAGTTTAGATCACTACTGATCACTTCTCTGTCCCTTAATATACTGCCTACCTTTTTTTTTTTTGCTTAGACAATTCAGACCACCAGAAACAAGAAGTTAAAACCTGTATCAGTGTTCTTCCTCAGTTCATTATAGTTTTCCTGAGTATATTTAATTTCAGTATATTTTTACACATACACACATATATATAGATGCTTGTATGTAAATATACAAAAGCTTTTTTAACCATTATGCTATCCCTCATCCTTCTTAAAATTCTGGGAAGAGGAAACACATACACAGGCATGCTGCAAGAAGCTTCATGCTCACAGTTTTCTCATAGATTTGTCTCATACCTGACTGTGCATAAACTTCAGGTTGATTCCTTCCAGTGTGACCTGAAGAAGACCTCCTTCTCCGGTTTTCATGTCCTGCACAGGGAACTCACCACCCAACTCAGGGCCTGTGATATGTTAATTAAAAAAAAAATAAAAATCCATCCAGAGAAAAAAATAACCAGAGAAAGGACAGAAAGCAGACAACCAAGCCATGACATGTGGAAAGGAAATATCAAAAAAATAAAAACATCATCTCCATTTGATGTGCATAGCAAGAGGACATTACTAAGAACAGTAGGAAGCATTTCAGTAGAGTCCACTCACAGCCTTCTGAGAACCACAATAATAGATGACAATCTATGCATTTTCATCTAGTTTCTTTTGCATCATTCAGTTCAGCTAGACAATGCTTTCTTACAATGATTTTTTTTAAATTTTAATTTATGCAGAACCACTGAACTCCAAAGAATGACTTTTAAACAGTTTAATACTACATTAATCTGGTCCAACCTTTCTAGGTACTACTACAGTTTATATGAGATGACTCAGCACCCTGTCAAGCTGAGACTTAAAACTGTCCACTGTGGGGGAATCTACCACTTCCCTTGGGAGACTATTCCAGTGCTGAATTGTCCTCATGGTGAAAAATTTGCCTCTTGTGTCCAATTGGAATATCCTCAGGAGCAAATTTTGCCCATTACCCCTTGTCTTTTCCATGTGACTCCTTTTAAGTAGGGAGTCTCCATCTTCTTGGTAGTCACCCTGTAAGTACTGGAACATGGTAATAAGGTCTCCCTGAAGCCTTCTTTTCTCAAGGCTGAACAAACCCAGTTTTCTCAGCCTCTCCTCATATGGCAGGTTCTCCAGTCCTCTGATCATCCTTCTGGCCCTTCTCTGGACCCTCTCCAGCCTGCCTGCCCTAGTCTTTTCTATTTATCATTTTACTGGCAGATACTCCTCCTTACATGTATCACTTCTTTATAGGGGTGTTTTGGTTTTGTTTGTATTTAGAGTGAGGTATTTTGCTACAAGCTAATGATAGCATTAAGTCTGCTATGTACACACAGATGTGCAAAGCTACCCTACGATTTCCAAGTGAAAGGAGATTATGTTCAAATGAGTTATTAATTAAAAAAAGTTGATTACAAATTATACAACAAAGGTTCCTAACAAGCAAGATCTTTTACCTGGTTTAATGCTTTGCTGTCTTGCTGCTGCTCGCTCCATACTGTCTTTGACACAGTAGTATAATTCCCGACACTAACAAGTAAGAGTAACACAATGTTATTTTTCCAAATTAGTAAGGGAAAAGAACAGCAAGATTCTAAGAATCTGCAAAAATTTGTTGCCTAACAACAAAAAAACCAACACAAGTTCACAGCTAATTACTATGAAGTACAAATTTATATTTGTTTTGCAAGTTGACAGAGAAATGATTTCAGGTAATTTCATAGCACAAGTTAGTGAAGAGTCCATGGCTTGGCATGAGCAATCTAACCAATCTAACCAATTTTATTCAGTTTCCTATTGTAGAAAAATCCTTGAAACAATATCACAATCCCTCCTCTTCTTTTGGCTTCTTACAATCGACATTACTGGTCAGGCTCATATGAACATTTTCTTACTCATAGCAATTTCCTTATGCTACATTCTTCTCTCCAATCTTCCTCCAACTCACCTCTCTAATACCAAACAACATTAAGCCATCATCTCAGAGTCAAATTTAAGAAAATTTTCTCTCTGAAGCCCAGGATACATGCAATTAGTTTTCCAAGTAACTTCTGCAGTGTTCTACTTTCATCTTCCATGCCTTTGTACTCACACCTGCACTATGATGGCATGGTCTATGAAAAATTAATTATTTTAAGTCTAATCCCTTTATATACATCTCAAAGACAATAACCTTTCAATGTATTACTTGCATTTACAAATGTTTACATTTTGTTCACTAGTCACTGGAGTTCTAAGAGTTACTGGAGTTTTGCTAGTAGGTTTAAGCTATTTCTTTACATTTGCATAAGGAGAGGAAAAGGACTTTCATATTACTGAATTCATTAAATGAAAATCAAACAAAGGTAAAAAATTTTCTTCATGGCCCTATTTTGTCAGTTTGGGTTTGCCATTAAAAATGACACAATTAACTCAATTACTAAGACATTGTTTTATTTAGCTTTTTCATAGAATCATAGAATCATAGAATCTTAGGGGCTGGAAGGGACCTCGAGAGATCATCCAGTCCAACCCCCCTGCCAGAGCAGGGTCACCTACAGCACATCACACAGGAACTCATCCAGGTGGGTTTTGAATGTCTCCAGTGAGGGAGACTCCACAACCTCTTTGGGCAGTCTGTTCCAGTGCTCTGTCACTCTCACAGTAAAAAAATTTTTTCGGATATTCACCTTGAACCTCCTATGCTCCAATTTACACCCATTACCCCTTGTCCTATCACTGGTCATCACTGAGAAAAGCCTAACCCCATCTCCCTGACACTCACCCCTTACATATTTGTAAACATTGATGAGGTCACCCCTCAGTCTCCTTTTCTCCAAGCTAAAGAGACCCAGCTCCCTCAGCCTTTCCTCATAAGGGAGATTTCTCCATGAAGCTACCACAGTATTTTTACTACTTTTATAAGCCTGCAAACTCAAACAATATTTAGTAATACTGATGGTTTCCTTCTAGCTAAAAAAGTAAAAGCCACACATTTAATTCCTTGAACTACATCCTGCTGTACTACTGACTTTGGGTAAATGACAAGGCATAATGCCAACTTCTGGCATGGGGCAAGATTTTTTGATTAACATGGAATAGGATACACCAAGGATTTTTTTTTGTTCCCTGTGTTTTTCCCTCAGTATTGCGTGTATTAAACAAGATGCCTACCTTCTTTGTGTAGAACTTGTTCAGCTGTGTCTCCTGACCATTCCTCCTCCAGAGGCACAGCACTTTTGTTTTGGGACAGTAAGTCATGTTGATGAGCTTCTCATACCACCACCGTTCATACACTGTTCCAATGCTGCTTCTCAACACGATGCAATCATCACATACCTGGGAGCACAACATATTACATAAGATTTCCAGGATTATTTCTTGAATGCTACTAGTTGCATTAATATCATTTTCCCCTCTACCTCCATGAAAAATATGTCTCCAGTTGTGTCTGTCCCAGCATGCACTACAAAAGTCTGCTTCTTGATGTGGCGGCTGCCGCTGGGTCTCACAGGGAGTTCCCGTCCATTCTAGAGGGAAAAAAAACAACCATGAAATCATTCATGAACTTTGAAACCAACCTCTCCTGATCTATTGAAAGACAAGTCCATTAGGTGACACTAAAAGCACTGTCAACAAATGAAAGGAAAAAATAAGTATGTTTGACACAGCTGATGGGAGGCAATTTTGGACAAAGCCTTCAGCAAAATACCCTAGTAAGTTTAGTTGCAACAAGTCTGACAAGTTTAGTTGCAACAAGCGTGACTATGAGTTATCACATCATGCAACAACATTCACACTGGTACCGTACTCAGTATGGGATAATGAGGTGTCTGGGTTCCAGCAACATTGCAGTAAACGGGTCTGCTTTTTCCCAACTAATTGTAGGATAATTCTCTGTCTTTCTGGGCATAAAACAAAGCTCCAAATGTAAAAGTGCTTTGAAAAAATTTGCTTTCAAAGAGCTTAACTTGCATCCACCCTGGTAACACTTGGGTTAAAAGCTGACTAGCTGTACTGTTAACCTATATTCTTAATGAGCATTACAGGATGTGAGGTTTATTCTGCATGGCAGCCAACAGTGGGAACAGTTTTGTATAGAAACTGATTGCTACAAGTCTTATAATGACCTGGAAACTGATGGAAAACTAAGCACTTGTTACACTCATAGTAAAAATAAAGATTCCCACCCACAAAAGAGATATTAAGACAACATTAGGGTTGCATAGAACTGTGGTGCTGAAGTGTCATGTTTATATATATTTGTATTGCAGTTTTAATTGATAAATGCATAACATTATAATACTATAAACAGGCTCATACAATGTCTTTATACATACGAAGGCAGTATTTAGTAATTAAATACTTTCAATAATTTAAAATTAGTGTTGGAGAGCATTTCTAGAAGAATTTCCAGGTATTTTTTTCTTCCACTGTAGCTCCTACTGATACATCACTCAGCACTATTTTACTTACCAGATTGGCAAGCTTGTCTAGAATATCATTTATTTGCTGGCTGTGCACCAACCCAATATGAGATTTTCCCATCAGGCGCCGCACCTTTTTCCTAATATCATTCTTGTTCACCTAGAAAGCAAATATAGACATTTATTTACTCTTCTCTGCTCAGGAGCAGCAGTGCCTATCTCCCCAGATCAACATACCTTGGTTTCCATTGCTAGGACAGCAAAACAACCAATCTCTAGCTCAGTCATGCTAGAGTCCTTTAGCCCTGAAGTACAAGCAGAAGCTGCACATACAATGTTTTCCCCAGCTACTGCACAAAGATACTGTGCACAACAGATTTCCTGCATACTCTTGCACAACAAGGCAGCAATTCTGCTGCCATCCACTAACTACTAGCATCAAAAACCTCAGTTCTTGATGTTGCCACTTATGTGATGGGTCTCATCTATCATATCAAGCTCCATAGATAATCTCATCTATCTCCACCTCTTCCTCTGCAAGGACTTGAAGATTTAGTCAACTGTGGATCCCTCAATAAAAGAAATATTAACACAGAGGCATGATATATTTCAGATTTCTCATGCTTTCACAACCTGTTTCTTGATGACTAGGTCAGGGCTCTAGCAAACACTTCCAGAGAGTCCTCATGGAGCAGCAGGTTCCTCCCAAAGATGAGCTAAAGGTATCATTAAAAAAATGTCTATTTTAAATGACAATGTATATGCCTACCCATGGCACAGAATTGTGTAAACTCAGAGAAGATACCTCAAGGAATCTCCAGGTACTGCAGCAATTTTTTCATTAAGATCAGGAGATGTTTTATAACATTTTTTTTTTACTTCACTGTTCTGAGCTCTATGAACGGAGATGTATGGTTTCAAGACAGCACCAACCAGAAATACACTCCTGAAATCTAAGCAGTGATCTATTAAAAAGCAAAAGAAGTCACCTTTATCATAAGCATATAAGCAATCATGTTATGCAGCAGTGTAGCCAACAAGCGGTCCTCATCATCCTCCAAACGCTTCCGATCGTGTTCCCCCAGGGAAAGATACCTGCAGGAAGAGCTACATCTGAAGCAGGCTCATAGGCACTCACTCTTCATTCAGTTCACTAGAGCATTGGCAGAGGACAGAGCACTATTTGTAAAGGGTTTGGCAGATACAGCCTCCAAAAACACTAAGCCAGTAATACACTGTGATCGCTAATGAAACATTTCCATTCATTATTAACTAGTTGGAATAAATAACATCTGCTCAGTGGGAAAGTTGACAGTGCTTACCCAGTTCCTCTTTTCTGCAGTCACAACTCCATGACAATTATAACTGCCAGAAGAGGAATGTACTACTCAGTACAAAAGCTACTTGGCTTTAGAGCTTAAATGCAGTTGCAAGGCAGAAGGGAACTGATAAGGGAAGAGGACAGGCACTCTCTTTTTCCAGTAAGGTACAGGAAAAAGAGAAACAGTTTTCAAACAAGCACAACACAAACCAGTTCTTATTTTGGCTACCAGATCCCATGTCACATGACAGCAGGTGGTACCACTGCAGGTGGCAGAGTGAGAATGATCAGATATTAACAGAGCCAGGGGAAAAAAAACAAACCGGTAGTGAAGACTGACATCTCAGAAGCAGAGCTTTAAGCAACCACACAGATTATTTCTAGACAGTGGCTCCCTCATGGATTTTTTGCTTGTTTCTTTTAACTACAAGCTGTAAAGTAAGGACACCTATCATGAGTAGGCTCAAAATGCAGTTTCTGAATATGTTTAATTCTTTCACTTTACATCAACACACTGATATCTTCCTTTATTTGAGAATAGAGTCATCTTGCCACAGACATTTCCTGCTTTACTACTGATCTAGTCTATTCCATCTATTCATACTGTGATTACACTTACGTTACCTGGAAATACCACCTCTCCAGAAGAGTTAAAAAAATATATGTCAGAAGTTAAGATAGTATTTCAGTATCAGGAGATACTGGCCAGCACAGAGACAAAAGGCTCCCTCTGGAACCAT
Organism: Chaetura pelagica; assembly: GCF_000747805.2. Lineage (NCBI taxonomy): Eukaryota > Metazoa > Chordata > Aves > Apodiformes > Apodidae > Chaetura > Chaetura pelagica. The sequence goes on from NW_009953571.1 coordinate 2,966,127, forward strand.
CAGGCATAGTAACAAAGTGACAATAGCATGTTCAGCAGATTTTAAAATTATTTTTCTTTTTTGCTATTTCAGCCCCAAGCAAAACAATGAGGAGGCAAAGGTGAACTCAAGAACTTTACCTGTCAATCATCTCCTGAGGTCCCTGGTCCATCCCCATTCCTTCTCTCTCTAACATCACAGCATCCAGAAAAGCATCTTCCCAAAACTGCATCTGGTCCCACAAAGTTGAACGCTCTTTGCCTATGCAATGTATACAAAATTTAGTACAGTCAAATACTTTTAAGATTAATTCCTGTTCCTTCCCACTCCTTGAAAATACCATAAACCAACACACAATTAAAAAACACAAGCAATATTACAACTGAGGAGAAGCGTAAAAGAAAAGACTTATCTCTCATTCTCATTCTTTTCAAACCCTTTCATCTCTATTCTTTCAGGAGTACATCTTTTCTGGATAATGTTAGCACAGCCCAAAAGAGGCACGAAAATCTCACACAAACACAGATCACGACAAACACAAAGAGAAGTGGAAAGATAAGGTCATTACTCATAGAGAAGGTTTCCATTGCAGCATCCTCTAACTGGTCCCAGACAGATCCTTTATCCCTACCTGCACCATTCCAAGCAGGTAGGAACGATAAATGGAAAGGAGGAAAAACACAGGAAGAGAGAGCTCTTGATTAACAGCAAATCCAGATGAAATACATTTCTAAAAAGCCAATATACACCTAATTCAAGGATACACTTGAAGGCCATTAGTGCTCTGAGTTTAGTATTCCTCTGTTCAGTGACTTAAGATGAAGGACCTTTTTTCAAGATCAGTGATATATTTTAAACTTCTATCCATAGCTTTAGTACATTCTTTCTCCCCTTTTTCCAACAGTTTAAGGAACGAATATTCAAGAACAGCAGGAGACTTGGACAAGCTGTATTTTATGCAAACTTCACCACTCACACCCATCTCCTCTTACTTAATCCCCCAAGCAAATTGGTGCTTTTACTCTGAATGGTCTGATGTGCTCCCCTATTCTACTGTTTAAAAACAATCTCTGGGAATGAAAAAGTTCCAGTCTGCCCCAGACATGACTTCACCTGAACTCCAGTCTAAATGATCCCTTCCCAACCAAAAAATAAAAGTTTACCCAGAAGTCCTTCATAGAGATAGACACGTTGGTTCCCATCTTCTGGACCTCTCCCTGGAGTACTGCCTTTGCTGTCCTTCACAGTCTGCTTCAGGTTGTGAGACTTTGCCTGAAAATAATACAAGGAGCGTCAGACAATTTAACACTGCACAGGGCTGCTTCTTGCAGTCCACTGTTGTGCTAAACTGGTGCAGTTTGCAAGGTATCCTTCACAGATGCTTCTCCATCAAACTTTCACAAAACAAATACATCACCCTGTCTGAAGAGCAAGGTAATACACCTAGAAGTCCAGAGCTGGACCAAGAAAAACAGAGACAGAAAAATTATGAAACAGAGGAAGCAAAATGCTTTCCCTGAAGGAAAATTAAGGCAAAATAAAATTGCAAATCCCAAACTAAAGGAAAGAACAGATAAACCTCTTCTGTCATCTCCCCTATTATATGCTTATGCAGCAAGTTTGCCCAAATTCTGATAACCAATCTTTTCCACTGTTTAGGAAGTAGCTGAAAAGTACTGGTATTGTATAGATCATGAGGAATGGAGGAAGAAATATGCAACCTCCTCAGGACTACACAGAAAATGAGTATTCACAAGCAGGACATGATTACCTGAGCTCTCTCCCACATTCAGACTGGTAAATAAAAGAAAAACCTGAACAATCATAAAGGTTTGATGTTAAGCAAATGATTATATGTCATCTGGTCTGAAGAACTGTGTGCTGGGACTATCAGCCAGCAGAAATGTGATAATAAAGGTTGCCCATCTATTTTCCTACCACAAGGTAAACTATGGTGTGGTAAATCTCATCTGTTGTATATCATGTACACCCATCATCTTCATTCTAAATCTGTTGCAAGGGTTCTTAAAATTTTATTTAGTTTCATTCATTACGTAGAAAAATGGAGAAAACTAAGTTTAAAAAAAAAAGTCTAATTCTTCAGTAACTGAGAAGACAACCTCTTGCAGCTAAACAAGCACACATGGTTACATCATTTTCATTATTTTAGAATAAATCTGCAAAGAAGCACAATGATTTTTTGGTCACCTAATATTAGAAGTAGAAACCCTGTAAAGGCTTTTACAATCTTATCAGGATTATAAAATAATGAATACAGAGACCAGTCTTCAGGCACTGCAGGTTGTTTTCATATTTCGCTGACAGTTTGATTCAGCCAAGTGGAGTATATAATTATTTTCTTGGTAAGATTTATATTAGAGGTTATACTTTAAGAAAAACAAAATTAATGAGAAAGAGTTCTCAGATCATTTGAGTTTTACTGCATACAGATCTTCTAACTAGGAAAATATGACTACACTTAAAATAGGATTCAAGTAATGCTTTAGAAAAAAAACACAACAAAACAGAATGCTGCTAAACCTCCAGTGGGTCATCCCATTCCTGGATCAAACAGCTGCTCCTAAGAAACAGTGGAATCCACTTCTCTTAGGTAAGGTCAAACCATGCTCATCGATGTTGTTTTGCCCCTGAAGGGCAATTAAATGCCAATTTGGTTGAGAGAAATATTAAATGAGAGGGAATCAAATATTGCTAGAAACCATAACATGGTGCAAGATGTGAATTTACTGTTCTCCAAGAACCATGTACTGAAGCAGAAATGAAGAAGGGTATGTGGATCCATACAAAATTACATCTTTCATATTTTAATATTATAAGTCATTGCTGATTAACCCTCAGTATAGGATCAGAAAGCCTCTCCCACACAAACATTAACATTGAAATTATTACACTACAAGATTACATTTTGAAAAGAAAAGAAAAATACAAAAGGGAAGTCTGCAATGCCCTTACAAAAATAGAGCTAGTAGCAGAGTTTGTCTCAATTTCACTGTCTGACACAGTGCCTCTGGATCCTGTCAGATTGCCACCATTTTCCATACTTGGGCCATCACCAGCATTGCTACTCAGGTCACTGTCTGCTCCTAATGTCTCTCCAGAACTGTTACTAACCTGTAGAGAGAAATACAGCAGTTACCTTCAACAAATAAAGGAAGTTGTAAAATGTTTCTTCTTAAGGCAAAAAGTAAAGCAGTAATACTCAAGGCTACATCTGCCTTTTTTCCTTCAGTGACAGAATCTTATCAAATCCTACCTTTAGAAAAGTATCAAAAGAGACACAAAAGCCCTTCAGAAAAATCACAGAACTGTTTAGGGTTGAAGAGATCTGTTAATGTCATCCACAGATGAGTCCTCCTGCTCAAGCAGGGTAAAATAGAGTATGTTGCTGAGGATCATGTCCATTCAGGTTATAGACATCTTCACAGATGGAGAATCCACAACCTCTCTGGGCAACCTGCTCCAAGGTTTGAACACCTTCAAACTAAAAAAATGTTTTCTTGTGTTCAGATAGAATTTCCTGTGCTTTAATTTTTGTGTTGGCTGCCTCTTGTCCTGCCAGAGGGTACCACTGAGTTTAGTCTGGCTCCCTTGTCTTCATTCCCTCCCATCAGTTATTGATAACTGTTGATAAAATACCCCCTGAGCTTTCTCTTCTCCAGGCTGAAGAGTCCCAGCTCTCTCAGCCTCTACTCTCACAGGAGATGCTTCAGTCCCTTAATTGTCTCTCTGGCCCTAAGCTGGACTCACTCCAAGAAGTCTTTATTCTTCTACTGGGGAGTCCAGAACTGGACATAATACTCCAGATGCAGCCTCACCAGTGCTGAGTAAAGCAGAAGCACCTCCCTCTACCTGCTGACAACGCCCTCCTTAATACAAGCCAGAATACCATTGACTTTTCTGCCACAACAGTGCATTGCTGGCTCATGGTCAGCTTGTTGTCCACCAGGACCCCTGGTTCTTCCCAACAAAGCTGCTTGCCAGCCAGTCAGACCCCAGTGTATACTGGTGCCTGAGATTACTCCTCCCCAAATGTAGGACTTGGCATTTTCCCCTTGTTGAACTTCATAGATCCTTCTCTGCCCAGTTCTCTAGACTGTTGAGGTGAATGGTGGCACAACCACCTGGTGTGTTGGTCACTACTCCCAGTTTTGTATCATCTGCAAAATCACTCTGTACCATCATGTAGGTCATCAGTGAAGATGCTGAAAGTTCTTGGCCCCAGTACTGACCACCAGGGTACACCACTAGTGACTTGCCTCCTGCTAGTCTTTGTGCCACTGATTACAACCTTCTGGGCCCAGTTATTCAGCCAGTTTTCAGTCCACATCTCTGCCCACTTACCCAACTCATTCTGTGTCAGCTTATCTATGTTACAGGAGACAGTGTCAAAAGCTTTACAGAAGTTGAGATAAGCAACATCTGCTGCTCTCCCCTTATCCACCAAGCTAGCAATCTCATGGTAAAAGTCCATCAGATTGGATAATCATGCTTTCCCCTTTGTAAATCCATGATGACTAGTCTCATTCACCTTCTTGGCCTTCATGTATTTGGAAATGTTTTCCAGGAAGATTTTCTTCATCACCTTACCAAAGGACAGAGGTGAGACTGGCCAACCTGTATTTCCTCAGGTCTTCCTTCTTGCTCTTCTTGAATATAAGAGTGGCATTTGCTGTCTTCCAAACTTCAGGAACGTCTCCTAATCAACATGACTGTCCAGATACACTCAAGAGTGGGCTCACAATGCCATCAGCCAGCTTCCTCAGCACCTGTGGCTGAACTCCTCAGGAACTGTGGATATACATATATCTAGTTTGTAGAAGCCCTCTCTAGCCTGATCATCTGCAACCAAGGATAAGTCTTCCTTGTTCCACAATTTTCCTCTGGTCTCCAAGGTTTTCTGAAGGTCAATTTTACATAAAAGACTAGTTTTGCAAGAAAAGGCTGAGGCAAAGAATGCCCCAAATACCTCAGTCTTCTCCATCCATCCTACTTTGAAGTAGGCCCATGATTTCTCTAGTCCCTTCTCTTGCTGCTTATGTACTGTAGAATCTTTTTCCTGTTTTAATACACATTCCTTTCCAGCTTCAACTCCAGGTCCATATTGGCTTTCCTAACCCTATCCCTGAAAGATAAAATGCATACTCCTCCTGGATCACCTGCAACTGCATCCACTATCATATACTTCCTTTCTATATCTCACTTCAGTTAGGAGCTCTTTGCTTATCCATGCAGGCCTCCTGCTGCCTTTGCTTGGTTTCCTACTTGTCAGGATGGACATTTCTTGAGTTTGGAGGACATACTTGAATACCAACAAGCTCTTTTAGAGCCCTCTTCTATCTGGAGCAGTATTCCATAAAATACATTGCTGTAATATATATTTCTGGGTCCACTAGTGAAAGACAATCAGAGTATTGTTGCAGGGTGAGAAACGACCATGAAAAGCCACATATTCACAGGTATGCTGCAGTTTAGAGATAAGAAAAAACAACAACAAAAAGGCAAGTTCCTTGGGTTTTAACCCTAGAATAAGCCACATCAAATAACATGTGGAATGGAGAAGGCTCATTCTTTTTTTTTTTTTACTGAATGGGGTTTTAACCCTAGAATAAGCCACATCAAATAACATGTGGAATGGAGAAGGCTCATTCTTTTTTTTTTTTACTGAATGAATTCCTGCTACCTTTTTCCTCTAAGCTTTATAGTTGGTTGGAAAGCAAGCATATATATTTTGGTATGACTGAAGTGCTTTAAGGTAATAAATCAGGAAGTTTATTCTTGCTTTAAATGCATCAAGCTATCTGCCTTTTTTTCTCTCAGGTTACATTTTTGAACTTCTATTCTTTATAGATGGTTTATACACGACTAAAGCATATTTAGAAAATTACTGCAATCCACCAGTTCCATAAATACACCAGCATGTAGTAATATTTAACAGGAATAAGCACCATATATGAAGGATGCAATCTGCTAATGAAGTACAATGTATGTTCTGTCTGACACATAACCTTGCAAATTTCTCAGAGGCTCTGGAGAGAGAAGCCATAGAAATACATTATGCATGCATACCAGCAAGCAGTCACACCACAAAATGTAGGCATGAAATGTCCTCCCTCACTTTAGCAAGCAGTGAAACACAAGATTTCAGTCTGGGCATATCCTACCACTGTGCTGACTTCAGAATCCTGGCTTGTACTTCGGACCATAACTGCTGGTGCTCCACTGGGAAGAGAGTCAAAATCACTCTTCTGCAATCAAAACATAAAAAAGGACAGGAAAAAAATTCAAATTGTTTTTCATCATCAGGAGAGAACATCACTTCCCATTCCTTTGAGGTCTTGAATCACACACCTTACACTTAGTTGGTTTATTTAGGCAGCCAAACAGAAACTACTGCCTGCATGTCAAAAAGATCATGGGGTCACACAATTAAGGAATCCACTAAGATCAGTTCCCTGCAGGAAGGGGGGCAAGAAATTTTACTGAATTAGCCTTTCACAAGAATGCTCAAACCCTAAAACTCTTCCCACCATTAAGCAGTGAACAGAAGAATGCTCTCTCTTACCGTAGAAACAAAGCAAGCACGGGAACCACTGACCTGAGAACCTGAGGCCAAACTGAGGCCACTGTCTGCACTGATTTGGGATTTTTTCTCATCCGTTTCTCCCAAATCAAAGTGTTTCACACCTTCTGGCCCTGAACAAGGGAAAAAGTAAATAATTACTGTTGTATCAAGAAAAAACACGGCGGCAGAAAAACAGATAACAGACTGAAACCAGGAAAAGTATCAAGAAAATAAATTTGCTTTCTCATTCCTTTGATTTTTGTTATTCCTTGATACTGTGAACAAGGTCAGCAGGACACACCTGCTATTCTTCAAAAGCTAGTCAGAATTTCAAATACTCCAAAGGCACAGTCCAGAAGTGACTAAACAGTAACTTTTTTAGCCATTTAAGAGAGAAAAGAGAGAGAAAAGAGGACAGACAAAGGTGAAGTAGCTTCCAGTTACCATAGCACATGCAGAGCAGTTGCCATTCAACTCTAGGAAGCCACTTCCATTATTCTTGGTAAAAAAAGGATGCTTATTTATTTAAGGTCAGAATCCATTTTTTAACAGTTAATTTGCTCAAATTCTTGGACTGAGTTTGTTAGGTTGCCTGTAGCAACTATCTAAGCAAACAGGCAACACGTGAGAACATAAACAGCAACAACTGGTGCTATACCAGTAAGAATTTTAGGGAACAAGCTTGTATGATGCTGTACTTCACAACATTCTGCAGTTACATTAACAAATGGCTCTCCAGAGTTGGCAATCACATAGGTAAGTAGCAACAGAAGGAATCAGCAAGCCTTGAGTCATGCATTCATTAATCCACCAATCCAAAAACAGGGGGGGAAAAAAAGCTGTAAAGAACTTTATGTTCAATCTCTCATGCAGTTCTAGAATCATATCATCTATTGTTCTCTGATGGGGTGGCAGAAAGAAAAGAGAATGATGGAGAGGCAGAGCCTGAAAAGATATTTGGATAAGCAGTGAACAAGGTAAATAACAAGACATGTTATAGACTGTACATAGAATGTCACTGCTCTCAGAAAGAGGGAGAGTCTGAATGCAACACTTCTGCCATATCCATATCTGCCAACTATTTAGTAAAGGAAGACAGCTGGAATATTTGTATTATATACCCATGACTATATCCAATATCTACAAGCAAACAATGCCACTCTCTTATAACCACTGATCACAACAACCTGGGAAATACGGAAGTTTGTATTATATGTAAATCCTAGAGAGGGTAAGACAGTGAAAAAGAAAGAAAAAGGAAAGGGAGGAAAGAAAGAGAAAGATAATATACAAAGATTTGTGTGAGTGAGTTTGAGATGGTATGTAAACTCATGAATAGCAAAGCCATAAGCGGGCTGTGCAGAACATACCAGCTTACTACTTAAGACTAATTCTCTATGTGAAGTGTTTTACAGGGTGTTCTTCATCTGTTACAGCATTCTGCCTCTAAACCCATAAACCTTTCTTGCTGTAAATCAAATAATTAAAGATTCTAGCAAAGAGAAAGCATAAACAAAATTTACCAAAAAAAAATAATCAAAAGATATCCTAAGAATTTGGAATCTTATTTTCCATGGAAACATACACTGCTGTTTTCTAAAGCTCCATTTCCACTCATTAAAATGGCCATTATTTCTAGTTCTGAGTAACAATGCAGCAAAATGTTTTATATCTCATTACTACAGCAAGAATACTAAACTTCAGCTGTGTGTTTTAAGCAACCTTAGAGTTCCTTGTCCCAACACATAATTCAGATATATTTCTAGCAATCAGACATCTAAAGCAAGTGAAACTGACTGAAGCAGTTCAGGTTTTTGACATCTGTGGGCAATACTGTTAACTGAGTTTAAGGAGGGCAATAATTACAATCACATTGTTGTCACTATCAATTTCCAGGCACTTACAAACCTCCCCTTCCCTTCTTTATGGAGCTGTATGTCTAATACAGATAAAACACTAACACACCTCGATTTATCCCTCCCAATACAGGCACCTCCCTGAAAGGCCCAGAGTTTGGGAGAGCAGGTGTGTGCATGTGTCTGTGTGTCTGTCTTGCACACACTCCTACCTCAGCAGAAAGCAATTCAGATCCTAAATGTAGCAAGCTGTACTGCAGAGGTGCCCAATTCTCTCTGAACTAACTCCAGATGTTCACTTGTACTTAAGTATTTAACGGGGAATCCTAAAATGAATGTAGCAAACCAGCACTAGTTAGAACATCAGGAATTTTCACCCACTCATCTTAGCTATTAATTGTCCTCAACCCTCAAGTCTGTAAAAGGGGCATTAGGTCTGCAAAGTAGAAACTGCATTTATGATTAGGAAACACCTATCACATCATGGTTGTTATAAACTAGCTATTATCCTTACGTGATATGTCCCTGTTTACAACAGTGATCACCAAAAGAGCAAAACCTTGTCCTACACATGCAGGTAACATATATTCAGTCCTTCATTCAGTATTATATTTCAACAGATGTTACGATTTGTGTAGATTTAGACCACTTTTTAGACTCTGTAAACAGCCTCAGATTATTTCACTCCTCCATTAACATGGGATATAAAAAATAAAATCAGGTTGATTCCTTATTATGAGGCTATTCTCTAAACAGTCATCACTAAATACAATTCTTCACATACACCTTCTCTCTTCCCCTCAAAAGTGTTTCTTGTTGCAGACTGACTGTGGTCACAAACTGTTCATGGCTAATGCCAGGTACCAAGATTTGCCATCCCACAGCTTGAGAAAACAGAGAATTCTGAATTCCTCATAAATCAGTCAATCAATATATTCATGCCAAAAGAATTTTTTTAACTTTTAAGAAACGAGATAGAATATCTTAAAATCCTTCCATATACGTCTGATGCAACAAGGATGCAGAGTATCTGCTTCCCCTTCTTTGAAGAAGGCAACAAGAGGAAAAAAAAAAGAAAGAGGAAAAAAAAAAAGAAGAGACATTGAACACAATTTCCCCAAGGCAAATTGATCTGTAGGGTCTCCTCTACAATGCAGACTTTCTTGATCAACCTTTGGTCTCGTGGGCATAAAAACTGTGTGCCATGGATGCAAGCTCACCCTGCACCTGGGGAGTTGGCAGTTATGGGGAGGCTGGAGGAGTCAGTTTCTAAGTTTTTTAATTTCCTTACTCGTTTTTTCCAAAGCTTTTTGCTTTTTCACTTCCTGGTGCTTGTTCCACAATTCTACCCAAGATGCATTGAAAGCAGGAGAGAAAGAGAAAGAGTCAGCAGCTGGTCAGACAGGTGAAAATGGGGAAAAAAAAATTGGAAACAAAAACCCCACCCCTTCATCTCAAAAGAAGAAAGAAAGAAAAAAAAAAAAAAAGAAGGCAGAAATTTATGACAACTACTGAGTGAAGGGTTAATTACATTTTACAAGACACCAATGTTAGGAATTGAGCACTGCATCATCTCTCATTTACAAAATTCAAACATTAGAGATGACTTTATACAGTGAACCAGCTAAGGAAAAAACAGCTATTGTAAACACATATAATGCAGTTAATCACTTTTTCTGAGAAAGGCCTTTAAGATTGTCAGATATTTATTCCTCAAAAATGTAGGCATCACAGAAGCTCTAATTCACAGAAACATTTTGATGTCCCTAGTTTATATCATTGAAAGGAAAAGGCACAAAAACATCAGCAGCAATTTCAAGAAAATGAAAACTGTAGGTTAACACAATACTTAACCAATATTAACCTTAAACATTATCACAAAGTTTAAAAGTACAAGTTATTTTTGTCCTGACAGCATTTTCAATAAATGCTTAGCTCTGCCTATCGACCAGTACTACATGCAAAAAACTGAACTCTACTCTAGCATCTACTTGCTCCCAGCAGGGTATAAAGAATGGAAAACAGGGAAGAAGAAAAATAAGCAAGGTATCAGTCATGCTTAAGGCCAACTTCCAAAATTCAAATTAGTTCAGAGCGCTCCAGTGAAGTCAAGGAATTCCGTAAGAGAACACAATGCAGAGAAAAGGACAAAAGTCTGAAGTCTGCATGCACTCTCTTCCTTTAAACTTAGCCCTGAGACAAAACAGTTATGAGGCACTTGCACTTTTCTATCACTCACATTCCTGAGCCCTCTGAAATGCAGTAATCTTTTCTGCTTAGAAACATCAGATCATTCCAGGTGCTGGCCTGTTGGCCAAAGAAACATTACAAGCTGACAGATAGAACTGACTGAATGCTGGGCACTGGCTTCCCTACATCAATTGAAGCTGGGAATGCTACAGAGGAAGACACTCTTAGAAAAGCAGAAAAAGCAAAGAGAAAGAAAAAGTACAGGCTTCTACTGCTCTTCAAGGAAACTTGCTGAGCCACTAAAAGGCCACTTGAAGTGTGTCAGAAACCCATCACACCCTACAAATGGCAGAAATCAGGACAAGACAGGCACTAAAAAAGTTCTATTTAGCGAAAGATCTACTGAAAACAAAATTTAAAAAGCATAGTGTTACAATTGTAGAGGAAGGCTCTAAAGCATTATCATTAAACATATGAGGAGCAAGGTGAACATAGCAAGTGCAAAAACCCTAGAAAGACAGCTGCTAGCCAGCTGACTGCTGTTATCTGCTTTATGATTGATGGATGTTCCTTCAACTTTCGTAAGTACTCAGATGCAAAGGATAAAATTGCTTATGGATCCAAACAGCATCCTGTAGGCTTATCTAGCTGACATAGGTAACACTAACAGCACTGACACAGACAACAATCTCTTTAAGATATACCAAATTTGTTTGTTAAAGGGCTTTGAAAACATCTGGCCTCTTAAGTGTTCAGTTCACATGGCTTTACCTTAAAAATCACCAGGCTGAATGCTACAATACCTGCCATTAAATCACTTCTAACTGACTTGCCTGTTAATTCAGGGTAAAGGATATCCTCACACACTAAAAGCAGCCAAGATTCTACTCTCAACTACTTTGTCAAAAAAAAAAAAAAAAAAAAAAAGGCAAAAAACCCCTCAAGGAGCATTTAATACTGTGGCTTTGTTACATGAACCTGAACTAAGCAGGACAGCAGGTCCAGAGGGGATCTGATGCAGACAAAGTAGGTAGAACAATCTTTTCTGTTTCAAAAAAACATCAAAATAAAGTGATCTGCCAGTATTAAACAATTATTTTTAAAGTAGTAACAGAAATTTCTGTAAGTACTGACATTTTCATTAGCAGTTACTGCAGGTATGCAATAAAACCAAACTAACCACTAACATAAAGAGGTGACTATTAACTATCAACTTCAAAGCCACTGGTGTCCTAACACCACCCATGATGACCATGGACCCTGGAAAACAAGAACCCCAGAAGTAAGAAAATAATCTCTGATCTTTTAGGAAACAAAGTATCAGAAGCATCACAATTATTTTCCTAGCTAAGCAATTGGGTATTAAGGCACAGCAAAGATCAATCCTCACACTGATAAACATTCATCATTCTTCACCTAAGACATAAGAATTTTGAATACCAACTGACTTCCCTGTTACCAGGAAACATCCTACATGCTTCAGAGGTACACAAGAAACCATAAACTGTCTAAAAATTAACCAGGGGGTGAAGTAGGAATACATCCACCCTGAAATTTGAAAACTCCAAACCTACTTGTCTGTTGTTCCTGTAGTACAAGAAAACTGCACACATTTGGCTGCCCCACTTCTAGATCTCAGAGATGCAGTTTAACCATCACACTAACACACTTCATGTATGGCTGTTGCAAACAGTGCCACACAACCTCACCACATCACGTTGATAACTTACTTTTCATCCTAGTATTTCCTCTTATAACTAGGTCAACAGGTTAGCAGTCCAATTTGCATTTTGTCCATAATATACCAATGGATTGAGTTTTATATATCTGCAACCTGAGGATGTCAGCACCCCCTGAACTCCATAGAATCAAGGAACTGAGGAGGTTCAAAGGGACCTCTGGAGATCCTCTAGTCAAACCTCTCTGGGCCCAGCAGGGTCAACCAGAACAGGAAGCTGCAGGACCATGTCCAGTCAGGAGTTTCCTGTATTCACAGATGGAGAATGGACAATCTTTCCAGGCAACCTGTTGCTGTATGGGAACATCTTCATGTAGAAACATTTTTGTCATGTTTAAATGGAAGTACTTAAAAATATTTTGTTATTTCAGCAACATGCAAATGTTTATAAAATGCTTCTTCCCTAAATAAGTTGGTTTGAATGAGGAAGTCTGAATTTCACTACAGAAGGAATTTCAGCCTAGCCACGACTAACTCTGGTCCTGTATATCCAGAGTACTGTCTTATACTGATGGTTCCATAACAGAACAAAGTGTAATAGCCAAGCATCTTCAAACTATCTTCCTGCAACAAACGAGAAATTCCTTTTACTTCTAGATCTCAAGAGTCAGATGAACACAGCACCACGTATTTTTTTACAGCAACTGCGTAAAACTGACTTGCATACTAGCTCATGGTTCTTGGTGATGCACAACACCAGTTAGAAAAAAGACTTCAGAAAAAGCAATGAAGTCTTTTGAACTTTGATCAGTTTTGGTGAAACCAAATCTTTCTTGTAACTTAGTTCCAGAGAAGGCAAGTGGAAATCCTTAGAGCATCAAAACCACTGATAAGAATTTATCTGTTGCCTGTCCTTGAAGACTTTTAATTGTTTAAGGCTCATATTCTGGCAACAGTAGTTAACGTAACATATGAAGTAGCTCTTCTCTTTAGAAGTGCTTCTGACAATGCTTCATAAACATGGAGTGTCTGATCTCTTTGATTTCCTTTACTATGAAGATTTCCTTTCATCTAAGGGGAAGGAGCTGTCTCAGCAATCCAAACAAAATATCTCTCAATTCTTTAAAAGAACACTGGCCTCAAGTCTATTTTATTCTTAGTTGTGTCAGAGGCTCAACTTCATAGAATGGTTTGGGTCGGAAGAGACTGTAAAGATCATCTAGTTCCAACTCCCCTACATGGGCAGGGACATTTCCCAATAGACCAGGTTGCTCAAAGCCCCATCCAACCTGGCCTTGAACACTTCCAGGGAGAGTGAATACATGACGTCTCTGGGCAACATGTTCCCATGTCTCACCATCCCTACAATAAAGGTTTTCTTCCTTTCTTTCTAATCTAAATCTCCCCTCTTCCAGTTTAAAGTCATTTTCCCATGTCCTATCACTCAAGCCCTTGCAAAAAGCTGTTCCCCAGCTTTCCTGTAGGCCCCTTCAGATACTGGAAGAGCACTATATGGACTCCCCAGAGCCTTCTCTCCTAAACAAGAGCAACTGTCTCAGCCTGTCTTCATAGGAGAGGGGCTCCAGCCCTCTGATAATCTTCGCAACCCTCCTCTGGACTCACTCCAACAGCTCCATGTCCTTCTTGTGTTGGGTACTCCACATGGGGTCTCACAACAATGAAGAAGGTGGGGAGAATCACTGCCCTTGACCTGCTGGCCACACTTCTTTTGACGCAGCCCAGGACATGATTGGCTTCCTGGGCTGCAAGCCAACATTGACAGCTCATGTTCAGCTTCTCATCAACCAATACCACTAAGTCCTTCTTCTCAGGGCTGTTCTCAATCCATTCTCCACCCAACCTGTAATTGTGCTTGAAATTGCCTCATCCTAGATGCAGGACCTTGCAGCTTTTTGAACTTCATTAAATTGGCATGGGTCCACCTCTCAAGCCTGTCACAGACTCTCTTGATGGCATCCCTTCCCTCCAGCATGTTGACCACACCACAGAGGTTGGTGTCATCAGCAAATGTGCTGAGGGTGCACTCAATCCCACTATCCAGGTCACCAACAAAGATGTTAATCAACACCAGTCCCAGTACAGACCCGTGAGGAACATTACTCATCACTGTTCTCCATTTGAACATCAAGATGTTGACCACTACCCTTTGAGTGCAACCATCCAGCCAATTCCTTATCCATCAAGTGGTCCATCTATCCAATCAACACCTTTCCAATTTAGAGACCAGGATGAATTGCAGGATGGTGTCGAACGCTTTGCACAGTCCAGGTGGATGACATCAGTTGCCCTCCCCTTGTCCACCGACACTTTGACCCCATCATAAAAAGCCACCAAATTTGTCAGGCATGATTTGACCTTGGTGAAGCCAGGTTGGTTGCCACCATCCACCTTCACATTTTCCATGCACATTAACAGAGCTTTTATGAAGATTTGCTCCATGATCTTGCTGGGCACAGAGGTGAGGCTGTAGTTCCTGTCTTCCTTTTTTCCCTTTTTGAAAATGGAAGTTATTTTTCTCCTTTTTCAGTCAGTGGGAACTTCACCAGACTGCCACGACTTTTCAAATATGATGGAAAGCAGCTTTGCAACTTCATTCACCAGTTCCCTTTTCTCTTTTCTGCAGAAAAGTCATTAAGTACCCACAGCGAACCAAAACACTAAACTGAAATGCTGGAAATCTGAATCACTTTTAGCTCCCTGACAGATTTTCAAATTGAGTGCAAGACTAGGTTCTGAGCAACTGCCTCCACAGATGAAACAGTACAGCAAATCAAGTCAGAGGGGTTCAGTACCAGCTCAGAACAACTCAGGGTCACGCAGCCACTACATGGGTATGAGAACCAATGCCTGAACTCCTACCACATAACTGCCCAATATACACATTCTCATCTTATGCCACATACTGCAGGTACAGCCTCACAGTAGCTGCTTTCAGAAGATTAGTGTCTCCTAAAATGATTGCTTGGGAAAGTTATTTTAAACAAACTATAAGAAGCAACAGCTAAAATTTAACATGACATATTTTTGGAGTAGACAAAGAATTTCTCTCACATGCTGATGGCACTTTTCTCTGGTTTAAAATCCACAGCAGGTTGGATTCAACTGAATTTCCCTCCCTCCCCCCTTTTTTTTTTTAACCCAAAAAAGTCTGTAAGGCCTTTTTTAGATAAAAGTTTAAAGCCTACCTCTAACTTCTTCTCAAACACAGAGAAAAGCTATACCAACTAAGAACTTAGATTGGGAAAACTTCCAGTGACCAGCCTATCAGATGCTGTTTAGAAGGACACACGTTCTATTTGCTGTTGCATAGAAGGAAGATCCATCAGTCCTGCTCACTGAAACTGTAACACTACAACTGAAATTTTTTGGCAGCTTTTATTATTAACAATCAGCAGATCCTGGGCCCCACTTTTATCAGGATGCAATCTAGATAATCCACAGGCAGTCACCAAAGCTTAGGTTTCATGTAGCCCCTTCCACAGCTGCCCCTTCCAAAGCCCTGCTAGCCCTGTTTCCCTTTTGCCATTTCCCATTGCTTGAAAACATCAATCACAGAGAAAAAAAGAAAGTTACCTAAAGTGTCATGAAATTTAGAAACAATCAAGATTAGAAAGCTTCTGGGAGAAAAGTACCCTGGATAGTTTATCCAGGAGCAGGGTGAAAACACGTATGATTGTTCCTTGAGATCCAAGGTGTAGATGAAGCATGTTACAGCAGCAATGTAGTGTGTTAAAATGGAGAGAATGTAAATAGAACCTAATGCCAAAATAGAAGTCCCTCCTGCACGTCACATGCACCTCAATACACACCAATGGAAGCAATAAAATTTTCTTCCTTTAGACTCCTTGTGTCAAACTCTGTTGGCCCTTTGCCTGCAGGGCTCGGTGCCTTCGGCATCAGCTGAGGTACCGGCAGCGGCTTCGCAGGTTTTGGCTCCACTCTTGGGGATGATGCAGGATCCTTGCCAACTGGAGTGACAGATCCATCCGTTGGGCTTCGTCTTCTCTTTTCTGGTTCTTTAAAAAAAGAAAGGAAAAAAAAAAAGTGTTTGGGGGGGGAGGGGAAGACAAAGAAACAAGGAAAAAGGATATTAGAGCAGGAAATGGAAGATGAGACAGATGGTCTCACCTAAATCATTAAGCCTGGCACTGAAATAGCTCAGTCCCATATTTATTCCCATAGGTCACCATAGCTTGTAGATAGCCTGACACACTGGTGGAAACAGTAGGGGAGAAAGGCAAAGTGCTGGTTTTGGGATACACAAATTATCTCCTTCCTGTACGTTTGAAATCTAAGAATTTTCTTTGACACAGTAACTGCAGTACCTCCTCTGCTGAGTTGTGCAAAATTAAAATACTCTGCCTAAACTACCAATAATAACACTTCTAGAATATAAGCAAGCTCATCTCACAGTGAAAAGATGATAAATACAATAACCTTTGATGGGTAACACTCAATGAAACTTGATGTGAAATAAAAATCTCAAGAACTATCAGTTACAGCTCTTCCTTGTTCTCCAACACTTCCTATAATCATATGACCTTGAAGCCAGTTTGGATTATTTCTCTGTATCAAACTCCACAGTTTGAATAACAGCAAAACTTTCAGAATAGAATAATTAAAATTAGGTTTTCCATAAAGAACCTCATGCAATCCTGCATAAACTGTTCTAATAGCTGATCAAACTGACAGTCAAAATTTCATATCCTAATATCTAAGTTTGTTGTACCAGTAGACCTTGTGATACCTTTGTCTGGTAGATTAAAGATTTTGCTATCACTAACATCTTTGCATTTATATAATAATTGAAAACAATCAACACCTAACATTCAACAGACTGAACAGCTTCATCATTCAGAGTAAAAGTGTTTTCCCAATTCCTTGCAGTCTTTTCAGAAACCTCCTCAGTTTTTCAAAATGTGATGATCAGAACTGGAAGTACTATCTCAGCTGTGGGCCTGGAGACAATACAATAGCTGCATCCCAAATCTATATTCCCAGGTTTACACAGTGGCCCCCCTCCAATTTTTACAGACACAATAAACAGTGGAAAGTTCACATATAGCTGCCATTTTCAGAGACACTGTTTCCTAGGACACAGCTCCCAATCCTGCTTTTATTGCCAGCTGTTCTTGTTCCTAAACATAAATCCTTAGTCTGGCCATATTAAAATAAATTAATTACAATCATGCTTTATTAAGATTCAGCTTCCTCTGGACAAATGACCTGTATCACTCACGTCCTGTTCAAACACTACTGCATCATATGCAAAGTGAACAATTTTAGGATGACTAGATCACTACTATATGTTAAAAAACCTTAAGATAAGCACTAATGTCTATAAAACATTTCTCACTGGCAACAGGTAAAACATAATAAATGCTAAAATTTGACTATAAATCAAGAAGTCAAGTAATAATGACAGAAGCCCTTCAAAGATGTACCAAGGCTTGGAAAGTTTGTATCAAATCCAGTCTATTGTGACCATAATGGATTTACTGAGTATATGCTACTTAGCATCAAATTATGGCACTGTGCAATACATCAGCAAGATTTGCTCTAAAACCATTGAGTTACTCAATGAGTTACTAATCAGTCACTCTGTAATTCTCCTTAGGCTCAGTGTCAGAGGAAAATGCTTATGAGTATAATGACCATGATCAGCCTTTTCCCCACATTCAGGACTGTTACACCAGCACAGCCTCCTTACTTTCCTCAGCATTCCAACAATGATTGAACATGAACACCAGTAATCCCTGGGGCATCTAAGCCAACTCATAAAATCCCTGATGCAAGCCACCCAGAACACCAACTACAAAGAGTTTAGTAGATGTTAATCCTCTGCTACAATTAAACACATAGCTTTAAAACATTTGAGATTGTCATCTTTTGCTCTTTTTCCTTATGCATGCATTTTCTTATTTTGCATTCAGAATCAGATTTTAAGAAAAAGCTGAAAAATAACAAGGTCTTTTCAGACCTCCAGTAGTACTTAGTGATACAAGGATCATTGTGTAATGCGAGGTGGCTGGTGAAGTGTAAGCCTTGTATGGTTCTACATTAGGAATGCTTCTCTCCCTATTCAGGTTGTCTGCACTAACTTTCCAATACTGTGGTTAGGACAGTGTACATGAAGGTCCCAACACTCAGAATTTCTACTTCATCTTTAAAAGTCCCAGGTTTGGTATCTTGCTTCATAGTTGCCATTTTCAATCAAGTAGCAGCATGGCCATTATTTTGCTTTGGCCCAGTTACATGTGTGCAAGGGAACCCTTTCAAGCTTTGTATGGTTTCAGTAACAGTGGCACAGTTCTCACCTATTTTCAAAGGATCGACAAACCCCTGAAATATCAGAAGCCACCAAACAGCTGCCTTGTTGGATCTTGTTTGGTTCATAAACACTGTATTCTCATAAATACTTCTCTTACCTTTGTTGTAATAGTGAGTATGTGCTATCTCTAGCAGACTGAAAACACTGGCCATGCCTCCTAGGCCAGCATTTGCATAGGACTGCTCCAGGCTCAGCACGGTGCACTTCAGCAGGTCCAGCATGCCTTTATACACCTTACGGCTCACCTCCTGCAAGGACAGTCCCCTTAGTGTCACCCTTTCAGAAGTGAGAAAGTCATTCAAGAACATAAACGGCAAAATCACCACAACACCAGCTTTTAGGAGGCAATTTAACCAACTTTTTCTAAGAACGGAGCCTCAGCAGACACTAGGCACGAAGACCCTGCTGAGCTCAGCACTGACCACATCCTGTATGACATCCTGTCGAGCATCATCTTCCGACTGGATGGTGCGGTTC
>NW_009953571.1:2985438-3016108 GCF_000747805.2 Chaetura pelagica
GGTTCAGCTTGCTCAGCACAAAGACACGGAGCTGCTCACTCTCCAGCAGGCGTCGGACTCTCTTCATGTTCAGCCAGCCAACACCCTGTCCATCAAGGACATTGTGTACCACCTCCTTCAGGAACTGCTGGTTCTCACTGATGGATTTAAGAAGAAGCAAGGAGAAGTCAGGCCTCTGCTGACCTTGGCTTGCATGGGAAGAGAGATTTGGCCAGGATACACACAGAAATGCATTTTCAAAGCTAAGTTTACAAAAGTTCAAATCTAGCTATGCCTGCTGCTAACATAACTGCACACAGTCCAGGCTCTGTTCTATAGGTGTACTATCAGATATTTTATTTTGTCTGTTGTTTCCTACAATAAGCCATAACCAGATTTTCCACTAGTCCCTCTAGTGATCACTCTACTCCCCACCTTCACAGCTCTTCTGAGAATTCATAGGAATCCTCTATGCCTCAACCTTCTCCCACAGCTGCTTTGTCTGACTCACAGGCTTTCCTTGCAGGAGGAAGCGCACCAACTTGGCACGTGTACTGCTTCACCTTGTTTTCCCACAGGGAGGGAATGGGAAGGGAACTCCTGTGCATCTTGCTGTGTTCCCCAGTCTAAGCTGCAGTTACTGTTCTGCAATTGTTGTCTCTCAGCCCTGGTAGCTCAAAGTAAATTTCACTCTACCCATAGAGTGCTAACATGTTATACAAGCAAGGGAGGAGAAAGTCCAGGCACAGGCAATGTTTACTTGCACTATTCTCAGTCCCTTCCCACAGCTGAGAAAAACGTTTCACATGAATTTATGGAATCAAACTGCTTCATGTGACTCAGCTGATCCCTGCATGGTGCATTAAAACCCTGCTGACTAAACTACCTTGTTCAGAACAGACTCAATTACTGAGAATAATTACTGAGTTAAAGTAGGGACCTAGATTGTTTTATCTCAGACAGAAAAAGGACACATTTCAGAGCACAGAAAAATACCTGTGTATGATTAACTGTAAAACCACCCATACCAAATCTTCTCGGACAGTAATACATGCAAACTTGGGGCTACAGACAAGTATTATTTAGTTTTCAACAGCTAGACTTCTGAGGAAATAGTGGCCATGTATGAAAGCACTCTAAAAACACTTTACACTCAAAAAGAAATGAAAAATGTTACCTGGAATTGCTAGTTCGTCCCTGAGGCAATGAGGGTTCCTTCTTCACTGTTGGGCTGTGCTTAATGACTGAAGACTTTTGATCCACGAGGGCTCGCCTGTTTCCTAAACAGGAGAAGAAACAAGATGAAAGGAAGGGGTGGGAGAAAAGCAGCCTCATCCCAGGTTGGTAACAAGCAACACTAAGGCTAATACACCTACTCGGATTACAGGTAACAGACTTCAAATAAAATGGAAACTCCAAAAAAGCAGCAGCATATATCATATTCTAGCATCACACATCGGCAGAAAACAGTAATGGGAGTAATGCAGAGAGAAAAAGAGAAGATGGTAATGGGAGCAGGAGGTGAAAAGCAGGAAAAGTGTGGCTGCTTTGCATGCAGTTCCACAACAAGAACCATCTTCAAATTAGTCACTATATGTAAAAGCATAATGCATTGGGGGTGACTAGTATAGATCATGTGGTACTGGTTACCCAGTGAGAAAGGTAGCCCAAAGTCAGGCATAGGGAATGCTGGAAATTGTTAAATCATGCACAGCTCATGCTGTAGGGAACCCACCTTCATTGCTTACTGGGCCAGCTTCAGTAATAATCTCCATTATAGTATTTAACCCAAATACTGGGACACAAAATATACAATTAGTAGTGTACTACAATATCTGCACTCCCCATCACCAGCATCAGAAGAATCCAACTACCAGCTTCTTCCCAGCCCTCCCTCAAAACAAAACCCAAATGACGCCAGAGCAGGAAGGATGCTTGAAAGTCCAAGACAACAAGGGCCAGTATAATTAATCTTGGAGATAGTGCTTGACTTGAAATTTGGCATTGTGGAACCAATGTATTACATTTTCAAGGATGTTATTGCACATATTTTATTTCAAGGGCACTATCAAAAACATCTGCATCACTGAGGAAAAAATATCAATGGATGTGCATGAAATAAAAATTAAAAAGGAAGATGGAAAGTGGTCAAACAGCAGCAATGAGATGGAGTCCCAGCATCATTTCCCATTACAGTTAGAAACACAGGGTACCACACACATTCAGTAAGAATAAGCAGCAATTTTACACCTGTACAACAGAGACAAAACTGTTTAAAAAACAGTGAAGCGCCCAGTGGGAATCCCAGTGAACCAGCATGCACGTGAAAATGGACATGAACACACACACACACACACACTTGCACGTGCGAAAACCAGAGTGGGCTACACCACTGAAATCCCATCCTCATATCTGCAGAGTAACATTAAAGGCCCTGCAGGATTACAGTAGTCAAGGAAAGAACACAAAAGTGCAGAAGATGAAGTGCAAAGCATGAACGTGGAACAGCAAACCCCATCACTGTTTTCTTCCAATGCATGGAATCAGTCATTAAGTTTACCCATGGAAATAACCCTGACACAAAGCACATTTCTTATCCAGTACAATTGGACATGAAAACATAACCAACTGGTAAAAGATTGTCAAAAACAGCTGTGCAGAGTCTCTGCTAGTGTTTTTATTATACCAGTCCTGTTCCTCCTCATTTTACACACAGGGAATGGTTACTTGTCTAAAAACAAAGTCCAAAGCAGAAACACAAAAACCAGCTTTTGGCCTTCGTTTCTACAAGGTCAAAGGTCAGCAAAACATCATACCAACCTTCATCCACATCCCTTCCCACTTCCAGATTAAAGTAATCTTTACCGATGAAAATGATGAGGAAGAAAAAATAAATGAAAAAATTCAACATATTAAAACAAAAGCAGTAAGCTCTAATCAGATAGAATAACTCAAAAGGTAAAATAAAACCTTTCCCCAATTTAGCAACTGAACAGGTCTCAATGCTAAAGCACCAGCAAGTGCTCAGTCACCCTTCTGTTGTTACATCTGGTACAAGGATGACCAGGCTGTCTGTCTACCCACAGGAAGAGGGTCATTCCTTTAGTGCCCATTCAGACACGTCATCTAATGATACCACAGACAAACAGATGTTCCAGTGAAAAGATTATGCACATGAGTTAGGGACTGACCTTCGCTCTGTGTGAGCTGAAGTATGTTTATAATTTGATTTTGATCACAAAATTTTTATTTAATGAACTGAAAAGGCTATAAACACTTTTGAAACCCATGTAAATGGCAGTCTCCACAGGGAGGCTGGCATTATCCTGACTTAAAAATGCACCATCATTGCTCTAACAAGCTACCTAACGCTAATAATTGAGATCGCAACAGTACAAAAGTAGACCTACCTCTTCTCTTGGTTCCCATTCTTTACACTAAGTACTTAAAAATCAAGCAAAACAAAACCAGCATTCACAGTGTATCCATTAGCAGAGGCTAGACCAGCAGTCTCCCATCCCAACACAGCTCAATTGTTGGGGAGAAGCCTGACTGAGAAATATCAAGATAATTTACTGTCGTGATACTTTTAAGCCAGGTACTACCCAAGCTACCAAGCCAAGCTACCAAAATGCATCACCTCTAGGATTCCTGTTTGTCCTCAGACTACCAAGTCACAAGAACTGTAAAGGCTATAGAAGACAAAGGGAAAAATTATTACCTTTCAAGCTGGGAAAAGGAGTATTCTTGTCTCTCCCAACTTTGGTTGGTAGGGCTAAATTGGACAGACTGAAACTTGTGCTGTGGTTTCTGTACAGACTGCCTATGACAGAAAAAGAAAACAATTCAATGCCTAATGCTCTCTGCACACACCCAAACTTCCTAAAACTGCTGTAATTCACCTTCTTATTCCAGATCCTTAATGATTAAGTTCTTCTTTATTACCCAAAAGTCTCAGGAGCAAAACATCATCGCATTTACATTGCAACTACATCTGTAATCATATTATTCTATATTGCACAAAAACATAACTCTTAGCTTTCATATTATAATCATAACTGTTATATCTTTCAGTCCTAAATGTAACAGCAATATCCACATGTCTTTCCTGCACTTAAACAAGTAATCTCACATCAGCTGTGTCTTCTAGTTTTATCCTCGTTTTTGGAGCAATTGAATGGTAGGGGCCACATATGAAAACAGGATGACTGAAAATCTCTGGGATATGTAGTTGTCAAGAGGGGATTGTGCACTGTGCCTTGTGAAACACTGTAAATCTGCCACAGAAGTGTACTTTCAAATAGAACCCTTCCATTTATTAGAAGAAAACAGAAGTTCTTCCTAGTACAGACAGGTCTTAAGAACACAATAATGGATGACCATCTGGTTAAGCCTGGAGACAGCCTGAAAACACCTCATGAAGTGTTAATCAGCTGTTTGATCTACAAGATGTTCATTTAAAATGTCAGCATGCTGTTTTAATTTGCTTTGGTTCTTTTTTTTTGCAGCTTAATTTTAGTAACAATTTTACCAGAAACATCCAATATACTTTCCCCACTACTGGAAACTTCCTGCACTGCTCCCCACTTTATTGCAAGACTTAATTGGCCATATCTTCTTTCACTCATTAAAAACTTCAGATTTGTTTTCCACAGCTGTGAATTTTATTATTAAAATATAATTGAAAGTAGGTGAGGACAGGCAAGAAATGTAATTTGGCACCTAATCACACAACACAGCAGCATGGAAAGTGTACTAGTGGTAAGATTTTTTTATCAACTTCATGAAATTGCACACATTTTTGTCTCAATGAAATGGAAAAAAATTCTGATCTGTGCCCTAAAGTGCTGTATAACACAAGGGTCTAAACACATAACCAAAGTCCTTCTTACTGAAAAATACATAAAGCAATAGCTATCAGCACTGTAAGTTAAACAGGTTCTGTGGCTCCCAGCATAGCTTCTGGACAGCTGGTAACAATTTGCCAACCAAGTAATTTTCTTGACTAGCCATCCCTCTATGCCATCTCTCGATAAACTCTAATACAATAAATAAAACCAGCTTCACAAATGTGTTGTTACATACTTGCAAAAGACATGATGCCCCCAAAACCTTCACTGCTGTTGTTGGAAACAGTAGAGTTTGGGGAGCTGGCCCTGGAATCTGAATCTGCATCAGAATCATTGCCCAGTTTTAAACTGTTTGGACGGAGTAACTTCTGAGACCTTTAAAGAAATTAAATACATCTGTTATTAGCTTTCCCTCTTCCCAACCCAAATCAACACATTTTACGATTGTGGGAGATCAATGTCAGTCTCCTCCTCATCAGTTTTCACCATGCTACCCTCACCTTCTGGCAAACAAAAGAAAAAGGAAAGAGGGAAAACAAGATGATTAAAGCTTCTCTGCATTCAGGCTTTTATTAGGGCATGCTGAAAACTTGTCTGAAAAAGGGCATTGGTGGATTTAGGGGTGAAAAGGTCCTGCTTTGACAGCCCTAACAAGAAAACCTAATGTCATGAATCACTACAGTATCTTTCCCCAAAAGACAAAGCTTCACAAAATAATTGCTCAAAGGTTTCAAGAAATCAGTAGGTGATATACTAGAATGTCTCTAGGAAAAACTGAAAATTCTGTTAGCTCCTAGTGCTTACATAAAAGCACAGAAGTGGGGGAAGTAAGCAAGTGCCTTTACTCAAACCAGAAGGGATTTACAGAGTTCCAATATTAAACGGGAGTGATCAACAAGACAGTTCAGGTGCAAAAGACATTTGAATGAACCAATGTTAAATTACATGAAGCAGATGGAAACCCCAGAAGTGCTGTACAAAAGGGAAGGAGACAAGGAAGACGCACCTGCTTCCATTGAGATTCTGGTTAAATCTTGGGGTGTAGCTCTCTTCCTGCTCATCATCTTCATCCTCTGTGGGAAAACCATACTGTGGTTCAAAGTATGGATTGTCATATTCTCGCTTCCTCACCACTGCCTCTGAGGAGCTCATGCTGCCAACTGTGCTGTCGCTCTCATGACGATCCAAACTGATCTTAGGGAAGCTTGGTTGCAGTTGCAAGGAAGGAAGATGGTTTGAAAATCCAGCAACCAATTTCTCTTCCATTTCTGCTGAATCTGCTGACTCCTGTGGAGCAGTCAAATCATTGATGTGTTCGCTAGTTTGCGCTACATACAACTGAAAGGCAGGATAAGAACAATTATTTCAGACTGGGAAGTCTGCAGGGTCCTTGCTGCTTGTTACTGGGCCCCAACCCTATCCCCAGTATCCGTGGCTCTAATCTAGGATTTTACGTACACTGCAGTATTCCTGCATTGTTCTAGGGACTTACTCCTCAGTAAAACAAGTCTTACTGGTAAGTGTGAGCTCAGGATAACAGCTCTCCATTACCCTGTTTTGGGGTTATGCAACTCCCATTCTTCCCAAATGACCAAAGATGCATGAGCTTCCCCACCCCACTCCTTGTTCCTCTAACACATCAAGTCTTTCCAGACTCTGTTTAAAGCAATTCCTGCAATCACAACCTAGGTCACTGCTCTCTGTTAATGCTGCATTTTTCAGTGCATGGGAACTTAGGTACAGGAATGCTCTGTCCCAGCATAAGAGAGTACCAGTAAACTCCATCTTGCTCAGAAAGTCCAGAGAGAGCATGCAATTTAATCTGTGCAGAGTTTCACAGTCCTATTAGCTTTCGCCCCTTCTCAAAGAACCACATGCATTCTCCCATTCTTTATATCCTAATATGCTGATCTTGGGGCTGAACTCATCTCAGTACACACATGATTCACTCCATGGATGACGGTGCTGGGGCTGCTACTGGCTGTAGTACTGGAACTTGAACGAGGCTGATTGTTCTCTTGGGAGTTTTCACTGTCCATGGCCTGTTCATCCAGATCCCCTGAATATTCTTGAAAATCATCAAATTCCACTTCACTAGCATCACCAAGGGCTGCATGAGTCAGGGGGTCAACATCTGCAAACACATCATTTTGCATTAAAGAACAGTGCATTCCTGAGCTTTCTGCCCATCTGAAGACCACTAGCACATGAGGACTGCTCAGCAGAATAAACCTGCATATAAATTTAGATTGTAAAGGGCTTTTGGAGTTCATCTATTCCAACTCTCTGCTCAGAACAGGGGCAACTTCAGAGTTAAAGCAGGTTGCTTAAGACCTTGTTCCACTGAGTTCTGAAAGTCTCCAAGGCTTGACATTCTACTGTGATGCCAAGAACCTGTTTTAACTACACTGACCATGAAGATCTTTTCCTTATGTCCAAGCAGGATTTCTTTTGTTGCAAATTCTGATTATCACTTCTTGTCCTTGGGACATAGGAAATCTGTTGGTGTTCCTAGATATAGCTTACTGGAAAAAGTGAGCGGTTCCTACTATCACAGGAGAGGCTATTGCTGCAGCCTCTATATAACCCACATTTTCCTGTCCCCACTAGTATGGAGTGACTCATTAAAAACAGCACTGAGAACCAATATGGGGGGGCAGGAGAACACTTGTACTCTGCTGCCCACGTTACACAGTATTTACTGGCTGCAGCACTTTGTTTCCAGATTTTGTGAGCCAGTTTTGTACAGCAGCACCTAATTATGTTCTTCTTCCTTCCAGTGTGCTGTGGAGGACATTGTATCTAAGCAGAAGAAATGTCTTTTTTTTCTGCCTACCACTGGATACTGCAGGATTATAGAAGACACTTTTACCTCAGAGCAAGACTACAATGGAACAATACTTTACTGGGATTCAGGACCTTAGGGGAGGCATTTTTCCCACAATGCAGATGAATGAGGAAGAGGAACCTATGAGTACCTTGTGAAAGTAAAGCTCAAAGTTACTCACTTGGGGTATCACCATTAATGTCACATTTCATCATCTCACTGACAAAGTCACCGAGGGAGGAGTAGGAGGAACTTGAGTCATCATAGTCGACACTGTCACTGCCACTGCCACAACAGGTGAGAAAGAAAGATGAGTGGCAGCATAACAGCAATAGCAAGGCTGATGTTCCCAAAATGTGAACCAGCACTGCTTTCATGGGCCTCTTAAAAATCAAAGGATATTACAGCCTCTACAAACAAATTTCTGGCAAGAGTCAGAAGCCAGCTTCATGAAAGCTCAGAGCAAATAAATTAACTTGGAGGCACACAAATACACAATATGGGAGGACATTTAAGGGCTCTCAGCAAAGTTAATGAGCACAAATGAGCAGGCAGTAGTGTATTAATTATCAGTGCACATGTGTGCATATGTATGCGTGGGGTAACTTCAAGGGAACTGAAAATCACAAGTAAAAGCATTCATTTCTTTTAGTAATGATAAATCCCACTATATCAGGACCCCTGGTGCTGTGTAAAACATAGAAAACATGGCCTGAAAAATCTCACAGGCTAGCAGGGAACGTAGGATAATAATACTAGATGCAAAACTTGGGGAAATACAATAAAAACTACTGTATCAAAAAAGTTTACTCTCACTTGTGAACACACAAGGTCTCAAGCAGTGGGTAGTACTAACAAACTTCACGTAACTATGTGCACTGAGCAGAGATTTCAGAGTGGGGAGATGGGTGTGAGCACTTGCAGAACTGGAATATAAATAACCAAAGAAAGAACGGCATAGAAGAAAAAAGCATTAGGGTGGGAGGAAATACCAAATGTCAAGTGGCACTCAGGTAGCAAAAGGAAACAGGAAAATATAAATGGAGAATCACACTAAACTAAGGCTTGAGAAGACTCTAGCAAAGGGTTAAGAGGTTGCTGTGATGACAGAGCAGTGAGACAATTCACTTCAGTGGCAGTTTTCTGCCCAGATGAAATGAAACAGCAACCTAGTAGGCTAGAAGAAAAGACTGCGAATGAGCAGTAGGAGGAGAGGCCCAGCAATCTGAAGGAACTATCATGTAATGACAGTCATGCTCTCCACTAACCTGTCATCAGTGGGATCAGAATCTGTTTCTTTCTCTATCGGGATGTTCAGTGCTTCAGCCAGCTGTGAGTTACTGTCATAGACACGGTAGTGGATGGGCTGCAGCTGGTGAGCATACCACTTGGGTTTGTCACCAATCAGTGCTGGGTCAAACATGTCTGCACAAACACAAGGAGAGAGTTAATTCAACTCATTGAATGGTGTGAAAGGCTTCTTCATCCACAGTGAGGCTAGTCTTGCACAAAGGGACAGTTTCTACTCTAAGAAGGCTACAAGACTTCTTCTCTGTAAGCAAACAAGACAAGAGGTAAAATTCATTGGAGGAATGAGTGGATCATATCAGGGCTAACTTCAAAGAAACACATGAAAAATGTTCCTTGAACTAGATTTCCCTCCCCAGCAGAAACAATATGGTGTTAAACTAAGTCCTTCCCATGAATCTCCCTGCTTTTTATGTTCCCGCATTACATACAAGTGCAGGAAAGCCAAGACCAACACTCACTGTTATGAATTCTTTGGAAAGCATAGTTAGTAGGGTTGAGGGACCATTCTCCAAAGTATTCTACTGCCTGTGTCCTGGAAAGCTTATCTGCAAAAGGTGTTTGCTTCGGCCTAGAGGCAAGAAAAGAATTTGCCTGGAAGGCCACCACTGGTCGTGGGAAGAGACGAAGGGTGCGAGTGTGCATCTGGAAACCTTGCAAAACGTTTGGCGAGTTGAAGAATCTCACCATAGCAACCCTAAAAAGAATCAGAGGACAATATATCAGATAAAAACACAGTACACATCAGAAAAGAAGACAGCCTTTTAAGGAATGCAGTAGGCAGTGTTTCAAACCTTTGAAGAATGGTAACCCGCTACAAAAAACTGTCTTCTTAGAAAACAGTTGCCTTTCAAAAAAACAATATACATAAAAAACAAACCACAAGAAATCACTTTAATTCACCACTTCAACACCAAGGCCCATCCAACAAGGCACATCATTCTCATATCCACTAGCTCAGGTGACAATTGAGTCTCTAGATTTTTTTGCAAAGCTTGCAATTTAAGCTAAGGCTGAGCTTTTTTTGCAAAGCTTGCAATTTAAGCTAAGGAATCAGTAACAGTCCTGGTAAAGTGGATGATCTACAGGAAAATGCAAGAAAGAAAACGTTCCCTCAAGATACACAGTTATCTGCATGCAGTTAATTGAGCTGAGATAAGCATGGTAATTTCTACTCTTTTTTTCCCCATGATGCAAAGTAGAACCTGCAGTAGAGCCTGGAAGATGCTGCTTCCACCACTGGACCCACAGAAGCGTCTGTGCTGCCTTCAAGTGCAAACTTTTTGAAGATTCAGCACTACCTTCAGCCTCACCTGGTAGCAACATCCACAGAGTCCACATCATTTCCATAGATTAGAGGGTTGAATTCTGTGGAGGGAGTTGATTGCAAATCATTCTGCGGTCTTCCCAGCAGCAGTGGCACCTCCTGCCCCTCTTGGAACTTCTCTAGATTGAGAATGGGCTGAGTATTGAGACTCATGCTGGCCAGTGCCTAACAAAGGATGATATTATGCACACATTCAGCACGAGAACTTATTGAAGGAACAAAAGAGAGATCAGAGCTACCCTGCCCTCTAGGCAATTGCAAGAATTGTGCATGCTCCACTTGTTTGTCTTAAACCATTTCCTATGGTTCCTATGGTCAACAAATATCTCCAGGCCCTTCTTTATGTGGATTGTCAAACCAATCTCCTCAGTGCTGAAACAGTCCTTGAGCCAGGCAGTGGGCAGCACGCAAGTCCACTTTGCTAGATCATTCATGACAGGAAAACAGAGTCTGGATTGGACCACTGGTATGGCACTACATGTAACTTACTGGAGAGTTACTCCCATATGTCATTTGAACACATCTTGGGATGTAGCAGCCTTGAAACTAACTTGGCCATTCAACCAGTAAGTTTGATATCCGAGGGCAACGTGAAGAAACCTTTACATGTGCATCTGCCTGTATCTCTGCAAACCTCCACTTCCCATCTGAATGAGGTCTTCATCTCTTCATAAAGCTATCATCCTCTTCAACCCTTGTAACATCTTCAGGGAAACGCACTGGAGCAGCACAAGTAGCAAATCAGTCCTGAACTCCCAAATCTATCCTAAATCTTCCTAATTGCTCCCATTTGCCCACTGAGTCTTCATCTTTTTATTTCAAAAATAAATAAATAAATAGAGAGAACAAAACAAAAAAACAAATCTCCAAAGGAAAAGGGTAAAATGGAAAATCGAGGGGAAAAGAATAAAATAAAGAACCTTGTTGTCAGGAGTGAGCAGCTTTTTCTGAGTGATTGCAGTCATGCTAACCAGACACTGGAGGCAAGATGGAAGATCATATGATAACACCAGCAGCCCATCAGAGCCAAGACGAACACATGACCACAGAGAAACAGATGGAGGGAGAAAAAAAAATAATCTATTACTACCAAATATCACAAATGAGAAGAAATAAAAGGGACCACAAAATAGGCACATTGTGGGAGAGAGGTCTAACTGCCTCACCCCCAAACATTCACATCTGGCCACTTTGGCAAGTGGAAAGGCTACTGTCCTTACCAATGCAGCTAAGAACTTTCTCCTGCAGTTGAACAGCAGATATGCTGAATTTTAATCATTGAGACTAAGACCCAAAAAGCACATGAGACACAGGAATGCAACCAGAATTTGGGTGAACTCTTTGAGAATTTTAAACACATCTCCAAAGAAATTGCAATGTGTTCTTCTGGTATTCAGCTTTGCCCTAGTGAGAGAATTTTGCTGAATACTGCCTGAAATTGCAAGAGGGTGAGGCAGAAGTAGGGGGAAGGTGGATGTAACAAAACTTAAAGCAACATATTGCTTCCATCTGTGCTGACAGCAGCTATTAGGGTATCACAGAGGTTACACACTTGCTCTCCTGGTCTATGAGGAGAGAGAAAGAGCACACCTCATCACATTAGTAACACACTTTACCTTTAGATACTGCATGCAGCGTGCATAAGGAAAACAGAAATAAAGAGATAAAACCTGCTTGACACGATCAGCCAGGGTGACCCAAGCTGATTAATGGCTTAGCAGGACCTGAGAGGAGAGACTGAGACCTCACACACAGATCTGTGAATGGAGGGGAAACAAAGATGATCACAGCTTGATGGATCAGGTCAGAGTTTAAAGCCCACATGGCAAACGTAAGGAGGAATCTGGAACTTTCTGCACCAACTGGAAACAAGTTAGCCTCAAAACCAGTAAGAACCAGAAATCATCTCTTGCATCCGGGAGCATTTTAAATTATCCCTTACCTGGCTAAGAAATTAATTGCAGTTGTAAGCCTCAGTGACCATTCACTTTTCCAAATCAGCCTTCTGTTAAGTTTGAAACGCAGCAACTGGATACCTACCACTTATCTATATCAACTGATACTGCTTTTCAAGCTAAAAATTCTGTTGCATTCTAACATGGGGGATGTTCTAACTGGCCAATGATACAGCTTATAGAGGTTGCCAGAAAATTCCTAGTTCTGTGCTTCCTCCAACAAATAGCAAAGGTGGAAGCAGCAGGGACAGTAAAAGACTAAACAGATAATGGAAATTACAACAAAGTCCTTCAGAGAAACTACGGAGAGATCTGAAACAAAAATTAAGTCTCAACTTTAGCTTAGTCAGGGGAAGACAATGTTAGAAAATCATGCGGCTCAGGGAGCTCAAAAGAAGACATCCCTATAACTTTCTTTAATTAGCCACCCTGCTGATTAGCCCACCTCCACATTTAGAGTAGACCTCTCCAAGACTGACCAAGGGACACTTTCTTGAGTAAGAATAGGCTGATACATTTCCATATCCATCTGAGGTGCCAGGATATACATCTGCTTTTCAAGTATTTTGCTTTACATTTGCTGACTTGCATTCTTGCCAATACAGCAGAAGAGCTATGCAAGACGACATCTGCTAAGTTCTACTGAATCTGAGTCCTTTCCCCAAAGTGCATATTACCTGTTTCAGATGCTTTTTCAGCTCCGAAGCTTCTGGTTCTGGCAATGCTGGCAAAGATTCTGCATTTGTGGGAACTATTACCTAGAATTAAGAACAGTAACAGACTAAAAATTCCCCAGTTGTAGTAATTCCCAACACAGAATCTCCTTATTTCCACCACTCCAGATACCAAAAGTAATAAACAACTTCAAAAAATCCACAACACACAGACACATGCATCAAGACTTTGATTTTAACTTCTTTATGATTATTATTGCTTACAAGATCACAAACAATGGAGGACTAACTCTACCATTTACCACCAAAAATAAAAAGATCTTATACACATTTCCCTTGAAGTAGCCCTGCTTGTGCCCCAGCAGGAGGCAGGATGCATGGTCCCATTTGAATCATGACAACCAATACTGCTGGAAGGCCTTAACAGACTGAGTTTTTTAGGTAGGGCTATAAGAAACAGGGTCACCATTACACAAGAAGATATCTTTATAATTTGTTTGAGGATTTATCTCCTACTGATATAGCCAGATTGATTAAGTGAAAAATAATGCCATATGAGCAAAAACAATTGAGGCCTTGAGACACAAGGAACAGAAACCTAAATTTGGCATGGCAGTGGGCAGACTGAGGCCAGGCATTCTTAAATTTGCAGTGAGAAGACTGATGGAAGTGCACAGTTCCCTAGAACTTATGTGTGTCACTTACCCTGTTGGTATCCAGGTCAATAAGCCATACATCATCAGGCATTTTAAAATCCAGTTTATAAAGGAAGAAACTTGCTGGAACACCAATGATATAGGGTGTAGGGGCCAGAAGCAACTGAGAGAAAGAGAGAGTTTAATAAGGACAAGATCTGCAATTGACATCACCATGTACTTCCCAAATATTTATTTATTAACTACAATATGGTCATAGCAGATATAACACACAAGGCATGGATAAGTAACTCATTCCATAAAACAGAGGCATTAAAAAAGTAATTTATAAAAGAATAAAAGATTCTGCTCAAAAAGCTTCAGTTTTCACCTAGAAGAAAATAAATTTCAGCCTCTCATGCCCAACTTGTATGGCTGCATGGCTCTTTGGAAATAAAGAGCTAATCTAAGAGCTTGACAGGTCTATCACAGACCAAGAAAAAAGATGCTCAGAGTAAGTGTCTAACTAGAGAAGCAGCAAGTCACAGACAAATACACCCTCAGCTCAAACTGAGTCTGTGCCATCGTAAATATGGCTTTACTTGTACCCTTGTAATAGTAATTTGGCTTCAAAACAATAACACCTCTAGGGTAACAAAGCTTGGTGAAAGTTTTAGAGCACAGGTCTTATGACAAATGGCTGAGGGAACTGATTTAGTCTGGAGAACAGAAGGCTGAGGGGAGACCTTATCACTCTCCACAACCACCTAAAAGGAGGTTGTAGTGAGATGGAGGTTGGTCTCTTCTCCCAAGAAACAAGCGATAGGACAAGAGGAAATGGCCTCAAGTTGTGCCAAGGGAGATTTAGATGGGATATTAGGAAAGTTTTCTTCACTGAAAGGACTGTCAGGCACTGGAACCGTCTGCCCAGGGAGGTGGTTGAGTCATCATCTCTAGAGGTATTTTAAAGACAGGCATGTGTGGTGCTTAGGGCCATGGTATAGTGGTGGACTTGGCAGTGCCAGGTTGATGGTTGGACTTGATGATCTGAAAAGCCTTTTCCAACCAAAACAATTTTATGTTTCTAGGAAGTAAGAGAAATAGATATTTTTTTAAATGTATATGGAAAACCTAAGGGGAAATTCAGGCTGCTTCTGATAAGAGAATCAGCAGAGGAAAAAGGTTTAAGTCAATAAGGCATGTAGCAGCTTGAGAGACTAATTTATTCTTTAAATTTAGAACAGTTGGTTATCTCCAAGGGGTGGTACAAGAACAAATCTTCAGCCTCAATGGGAAGATAGCACTGGAGTAGGAGGATGGCCCACATTCTCTCTCCAAGCAAAATAATGAGCTTCTGCAGAGAAGAATTTCTGAGAAGAATAAACTACAGGAAGTATTTCTAAATCCTGAATCAAGAACCCTCAAGTGTCCTTAAACATTACTCTGTGCTTCCATCAATAAACCTTAACACTTGGTTGGGGGGACAGCAGGGAGGAAATACTCCATAATATTGTGGACTGTGGCCTTTCAGTCCATTGCTTGTGAAATACTATGAACTACTGCCTTGAATCCTACTCTTCACTAAGCATGCTTTGAAGATATCCTAAGTAAGCTGTGTTACCTGCAATTTAGATAGTGAGTGGTGCTCAAAGAACATTATCTGCAAGGCAGACCTTGTTACAATCCCTGAGAAAACAGCAGGGAAGGAAACAAGGACTATTCCTATATGAGTTTCAGACATCACAAAAACTTCCTTTGCAAAAGACCAATAAAGGAAAAATATGTACCTGTTCTGCAGAGGCCATGCAGGTGGGAAGCAGAGGGATCACTGGGAACATGTACTCTAATGGGTAGATCATAGCCACAAAAGCCATCACAGACATTGAGAGAGCATTATAATCTCGAGACTGCAACACAACCTGCAATCAAGGAAACATTACCACTGCAGCAATCATTCACTTCTTATACTGCCCCCCAGGGGTGCACAAAGATCACAGCCTGCAGGCATCTGATGTGATGGCTGTCAACTGCACGACCTTCCATTAATCTGTCTGAAAACAAGTCTCAGATGTTTTTTTTTGAGGGCAAAACTTTTCAAAACAGGGACGTCAGAAGGAACTGTTCCTTCCCCCTGCAGCCAAACTCATTCCATACAGTGCAGGAGGCAGCTGTGCTACACACCCAGCCTACCCTGCTTTTGGAGAGGGCAGAACTTCCTATACACATACACAAAAGATCAACTCTTCCTTTCTTACCTTGTGCTCCAGAAGGATGCAGGTCAGCACCTGCAGGCAGGCATCCACTCCCAGCAGCTCCAAAGGCAGATGCAACGGAAAATCCACCAAGGTGAAGCGCGACGGATCAGGAAGAGCAAAGGTCAAAGCTGGCTGCAACTCATGCGGCAAGACCTCCACGTCCACCCGCTTCTGACCAGCAACAGGCATCGGCGAACGGAGCAGCCGGTAAATCCAGGCCTCGATCTCCCGCAAGTCGTGCAGCAACGCGCTGGACTTCTCTTCCACCAGGAGGGAGCCGGTGAAAATCCTCCACATTGTATCCCTGCATAGGGAGAACAACAAGGTGAGCACTTGGAGAGCTTCACCAAGCAGCGATTCTGCAAGGCTCTTCCAGGGAAAGGGAATCACAGAACATTAGGAGCCTCTGAAGATCATAGAGTCCAAGGCCCCTGCCAGAGCAAGACCAAAAGAAAAAGCCAAAAACTAGGGTGGATCACTCAGAAGGGTATCCAGACAGGTCTTGAAAGTCTCCAGAGAAGGAAGACCCACCAAGAATTAAAAGATGCAGCTAACAAACACTTGGTCACACAGAGGAATGGAAGGCAGGGATTTGATCTTAAAGAAACAACCACTGTGGTAAAGTATCTTTCTTCAGCACAGAAGTATGCCACTTCCATCTACGAGTTCATTCACTCAGTTAAGGGGTTCAGTCAGGTGCTGATCCCTGAAAACCTCTCATCACCCTGGTGCTTGAAATCCAGCATGTACTTAGGATACTCTCATACCTCATCCAGAACCGTGGCAGACTGACTGACTGTAGAACTCTGGTCCCAGCAGTCCTACAGACCTTTGCAAGAATAATAACTAAATCTCCGATAACAAAAACATGCTACACTAAGATCCCTCAGATGTTTTGGCATGATAAAATGCAATCTAGGATAGGAGGAAAAAGAGTATTTTATCCTTCTTAAAATCTGAGTAAACCATGGCAGAAGCGGATGCATTTCAGCTGAGAACATACATTTTTGAAAGCTGTCTAGAGATCATTCGGTTACCGTGGCAAATCAGGCAGCAATTTTCCCATGCCCTAAACTAGCAATCTGCAAACTTGTAGCTCACAGACAGGCTGGCCAGAACACATGCACAGCACTACTAAAGGCCTTCAGAGATTCAAAACTTGAAACTGGGTCTGACAACAGCAACAAAGTGGCTTGTCCAGTTCAACCCCTAAGGCAGCACAGTGGAGGCTGTGCTCCTGCTATAGCCATTCTCCAAAAAGATTCAACCAGATAAATGCCTTCAGCTACTGCAACAGATCCCTCAGAACGATACAGGCTCCAATGAGACCTTCTACCTTAGAGATCACAACTTAAAAAATAACAACTTTAATAAAAATAAAGAAAAGAAAAAATATTATGGCACTAGAGGCTTCAGAAAGCAAGAAAAATTAAATAAATTTACAGAGGTCCAAAGGAGGCAATTTGAGATAATGCTGAGTTCCTCTCAGGAACTGTGATGGTTCTTACCCTTCACTTTTCCCTCAGCTGCTTGTAAAGCACAGGACACTGAGTTGTTAACAGGCACACTGGACTCTTTGCAAACTGTAAGGATTCACTTTCACCTTTATTCTGCCACCACTTCAAATGTATTCTACTTTTCCAGGTCACGGCTTGCAAACCACATGGTAGTTCAAACCTGCTGCTCTACTGTTCCCAGAGATGCATGCTCAACATTCCTCCTCTTACACTCCTCATCTGTCACTCAGTTCTTTTTAAGAATTATGTCTAACAAGAGCAATTTTTTTCAAACACCACATGCCATTCAAACACTGGAATACTTTAGCACACTTGACAAAAAAAATCAGATGAGCTCACGGAGTTGAGGAAAATAATGAAATTTAGCTTTTTTTTCTGCCTCAGCAATTATCAGACTAATCCAAGTGACAAAATAAGCTCCCTTTAATACATACTTCCATTAAAAAAAAAAAAAAAAAAAAAAAGGTTTTTTCTAACAGAATAATTTTTTCCCCAACAGTCAGTGGATTCAGGTGATAAATCTGCTTAAGCTCAGGACACTCTCCTACCCAGGACACACTCCTAGAACAATTCCAGGGAAGTAACCCAAGAAGTAGGCTACTGCTCTGCAAATGGGACAGATTTCCCCTTTCATGCAAAAAGAGATTATAAAGATGAAAATTATACATGTCTTGTCATTTTTTGGTTTTGACAAATTTGGAGATCACCAAGTTATTTAACTCACATTATGAGCTATCTCACAGTCCCATCACTCCTGCTATTAACATAATTTTCTCCTTCTCCAGAGATTCATTTTATGTTTTCTCTTTTCTGCTTAACATACTGGAAAGGAAAATACCATCTTGGAGTGTAGGTGTCAGACAGAATAGTGCAGATATACATCCATGACTGATATACATAAAGACATTGTTCCTTCTGTACCCCACAGTGCAACAGCTTTTGTTACATACCCAGCGTGCTAATAGTAATAATGTAAGATGACTACATTACATTAAAAATACACCAAGTTCCTGTTAATTTGCTGTTAGCAACACCCATTCCCATATGATTCCTAGACAACATGTTTGTTTTCTTCCTCTCCTCAGTCTCCCTTTCAAGTGTTGTACTTTGTTCTCCCTCAGCAGCTCTTGCTTCTCTAATCTTTTCTCCCCCACACCGAAGTTCAGATTGTTTCATAAGCTCATTAAGCACACTTTCATCATTTTCCTCTTGCCCCAAGTGGAAATTCTCCCTGTTATTTCTTTGTTGTTTCTAATTTGCCTGACATACACTGCCACAGAGCTTATAGGCCAAAACAACAACAGCTCCCATGCTGTGCTTCAAAAAAGATCATGCTCAGTCAGTTGTCAGAAGGTTCGTGCTGCTTTAGGCTTATAAAAAATGAAAACCATACCAGGTTACAGAATCAGAAAAGTTTTAAATAAATCATCACAAGAAATTCTTTTTTCTACAGAGATCCTGGGTTAAAAGAGCAAAAAGGTCAACTACTGGTGTTTGGCTGCTTCTGTAACCACACCTGTAGCCACAATTTACGATGCAGATAATTGCAGCTTTGGACACAAACAGTGGAAGGAAACAGTTATTTCTGCCCCTTCAACGTACCTCTGCACCCCACGAGGAATCCCCAGCTTCTTCCCCAACAACCTCTCACTACAGCAATCCACAAGTCTCTTGAGGGTGTACAGACACTCACGGAAGGTGGAAAAAAAGGGATAATGACTAAGGATGCACAGAGAAGTCAGGGTGCTGTTCCGAGAGCGATGGCTGCCTTTGGCCAGACGTTTACTGCGTGGTGATCGATTCACATCTGGGGTAGACTCTGTACTTGGAGCTTGCAACGAAGAACCACTCTCCAAACTCTCAGTGCCCACTTCCTCTTGGGGTGCAGATGCATCCCCAGATTTGGGGATCTTCTGTCCCTCCCGAGCTCGATGCCCTCCTGTGCCTTCTCCCTTCTCCTTGGGTACTCGCTTCTGGAAGGAGCGGTAGAAGTTGACACAGATTCCATACCGAATGACACCTGTATCCTTGTCTGTGAGTGTGAAGACAAAGGAAGTGTCATCACGGAAGCTCATGCGTTTTTGCCGCACACTCAGGCATCCTTCTGGCTGGCAGAAGAACACAACATCAGGTGGCAGAGGGAAGTCCACATGGTCTTCGAGTGGGTAACGCCGCAGCAGTTCAGGAGTCTGAGCAACGCTATCACTACTTGGTTGCCTACAAAAAAGCAAACAAAAAAACCCGTGTATAGTTGACTAACATCAATACAAATGTTTGGTATCTGCCTATTAACATGTCAGGAGCCCGTGGGGTCTGATTCACCTTTGTTTCTTCTCTCTCCTCCTATCCAGGGAAAGCACAGCTTCTACAGTCACTAACCACAATGCTCAATCACTAGCACAAGGCCACAGTTGCAGAAAGGTTAAATAAAAAAATCTCTATCATCATTATCAAGGCCCACAAGGTGCCTGTTTAAATTTGACCAAGAAAAGGATTTCCAGGAATACATTGTTCCCAGAAGAACATCGAACTGCCATGTTTGACTGACTTTGATTTCCAAAATTAATTTAACTGCATGAGTCTTTGAACAGTATTTTAGTAGGAAATACATTGTCTCTCTCCTAATACACAGTCAGATTAAACGCCCCCGGATTTCAGCCATAAAATGAAAATTTAAGAGAAAATCCAGTACCAATTCCTAAGTGGGAAAAAGAAGAATTTACTAGGAAAAAACTCAGATAAGTGGTGGAATGATATGGACCTCATCCTGTAAAATGTTCATTAAAAATTTCTAGCAACCATAGATATACATCATTTGTATATAAATCTGTGTTTGATTTTCAAGTTGGATTTAAAGTGTAAGTTACTATTAACTTAGTTAACTTAGTAAAATGCAGACTTGAATTCAACACTGTGCCTCACCAGCCTTTGTACCACAAATCACTAATGGAACACAAACACAGAAAGACAACACTGTTTGTTCCAGATTTTCCACCAAAACAGATTATTTCAAGGTATTAACAATTTTCCTACCACTACTTTTGCATGAAAGCTACTTAATAATTTCCAAATAAATAGTATGACATCAACATAGTTATGGAAGAAAAATATGTCCCCAGAACAGCCTCTCTTTGGTTTGAGTCCTTTGCTATGAAGTCTGATCTTTCAGTATTTTCTAAAGTAATTAGCACTTACTACTACATTTAGTAAATGGGATGTAGGAGCCTGACTCCACCATCACTCTCCTGCAGGATCTCATACAAGACATTCTCACCTTGATACTTCAGATTTGCCCATTTCAAAATACAAATGACACTGGCTTTTCTCTTATCTGAGAGATGAGAAAACACAAACTAGTAATACTAGAATGCTTGCAATTTACAAAGGAAAATCACTGCTGTTAATAGCTCTGCTGACTCTTTCTCCCAAACTAATATTTTAATAAAAAGAAAAGGTAAAAATGCTTAATAATACAGCATAAATGATTGTTTATGACTGTCATTTCCTCCACTTACCTGATTTAAATATTGCACTAAAGTATTCTGAAAAGAAAGTGAGATATACAGCAACAAGCTCATGAACATAAACCTTCGGTATTTAGAAATGTAAGTAAAATAGACTTCAGAATACACTCATTAAATAGCTTGACAGAAAATTACTGCATAAACTTTGAACAAAGAAAAATAACAGCACACATATCAACCCCATATTTCATACATGCTTTAAGTAAATAAGCTTAAGATTTTACCTATTGATAGTTAATAAGTTTTTTAAAAATAAAGCATTCATGTCATTCCTATGAGGATAAATTAGTAACAGAGGGGGAAACAGTCAAGTAAGGCAAGTTCCAGATTATTTTTTAACTGAGTTTACAGACTACACTTCAAAAGCTAGAAAAGCAGCCCAAACTAGTATTTTACCCACATGTGGCTTTCAGTATTTTCAGTTTGTGAATCCCTCTATACTGATGCCAGTAGAAGCAAAGAAGTTCAGATACATAGTCTAACAGAGTCATATATAAATTGGCTATTTTTAGTTACCCTTTTCAGGTTAAGTTGCAAGTTAAAAATCTTTAGCTGCACTAGTATTTTCCAAAAAGTGCTCTAACCCAAGTAGATGCTCCCATCATGGTAGCAATATGCATGCATTCCAGAAAGCACTTCCACAGCACCAAGCAAGGCTTCATCAATGGATGCTAGTCTATTTGTCCCCACTCTGCTGCCCAGGGAAAAGTGGATCTGGGACTCTTTACATTACCTGGCTCCAATGATCACAAGGTAGTCGAGTAACCGAGGGCAGATTTTCTTTTTCTGCACCATTGTCCTTGACACACCTCCCTATGTCATCTCAGTGAATTCCTATTCATCAATCCAGCAGCCAGTTATCCAGTCAGCTGTAGTTGACTGCCTTGGGGAATACAATCTGCTTGGAAATGTCTGGCAGGTTCAACCTATGATTAGGAAAAGCAAGAGTATCAAAGGCACAATCAGGAATACCAAACATGTATAAGCATCTTCATGACCTTAATTACATTCCCAAAAAGCCTCCACGTTCTGTGCAGTCATGGCCATCCACAGATCTCTCTCTTCACGAGTACAAAACCACAACCACATGCCCACAAAATCAAAGAGAGCTGAAAAAAAAGCACAAAAAATTACAAGAGGATCTCAGGAAAGACCACAGACAAACGGAGAAAGGTATCACTGGCAAAAAGAGCTATTCATCAAATGACCTGAGGCAAAACTATTACTTAGGTAAAAGCCTAGGACTCCTAGAGTGCTTGGGAAAGCAACTTTAACTGGCAATTCTGTACAGTTAAACTCAACTGAAGAAAAAATTTCAACCTGGAGTATATTTGTCTGATAACCAAAGTGGTAATACTGAGATTTTGTGATATAATGCACCTCACCCTCCCTAACCTGGACATGCCCTAGAGCAAGAATGATCTCCACAGTCCCAAATGACTGCAATCTCAAGCACACCGTCTGGGAAGATACCAAACTGTGCACTCCAGCTTGCAATAGCAAGCTTTTATTGCAAGTCATACTGTTTCTCTCACTATATCCAATGTAATTTCTTTTGTGTATCTTCACATTTACTCTTGAAACCTATGCCTCCTTCTGCAGCTACTTCCTCTGCTCATTTTAAAACAGAAACACCCACTTGGCACAATTGGTATTGTACCGCAGCATAACTATTTGTCAATAACGACACTTGATAGACATCCAGAATGCAGTAAGCACAGTAAAATCATTCTTTCCAATCTCACCACTCATTGAATTCATGAAAGGAGGTGGGTGTGTGTGTGTAATCTTAAAAATTAATCAAGTTTCACATTATAATGTTCCCTACCTACAACTGAAAACAATCTGAAAATAGAAATTTCCTGAAATAGAAAGTTCTCAGACACACTAAAGGAAGAGATGCTCAAACTGTATCACAAGTTTCCAGAAACATTCTAATGAAAGAATGAAAAAAGTTATTTTATATTAAAACAAACAGAACTGATTGCTCTTTGGACCATATTCAAATTAAGGTTTCTATTTCAGTTCATGCTCACATCCTAAGGTTATGACAGAACTTACAGAATTTTTGTTACCTTACTAGAACCTTTCAGTTCTACAGCATAAAGTTTAGATTTTATTTATATAAAAGTGTAACAGACATACTAACAACCTGTAAATCTCAGCAAAATTAGGTAGTTTTCTTGAGATTGCTCTCATTACTTCACCACCAAAAGTTAGTTAAATGCACCATAACTGTCAGCATCTCACAACATTCAAAGTCTGGCAATGTATTTGCTTTTTCCACCAGCTCTTCACATTCCAGGAAGAGTTGGGGAAGTTTATTCATTATCTCTCAAAATACCAGTAAGGACATAAACACACAGAACAAGTACATAAGCAATTTATCAAAAAAGGAAAAGCACAGCAGTCAGTAAGTAATAGTTATGAAATAACAAACTGAAAGAAAACTTAACCCTGAGAGACACAAGCAAAATCCTCACATTTTGTAAGACTCTGTGGCATAGTTTTATCAGATCCTCAGCTGCAGTTGCTGTTGGTTCCTAAGTGACAGCACTATGAATTACCTCCTCTGGCAGCAATCCTTTCTGAAATTATCTTCTCTGAACAACAGAGAAAATACAGACACTGGAAGCAAAGCTCCTGTTTCTTCATTTTAAGAGTATCATTGAAAACATTGTAGAATCTATCCTGCAACAGCTCTTGAACCAACATATTCTGCAAATACCTTGGCATAGATAAACTTGGGAGGAACAAGATTAAGTAAGGATGATCAAGTGAATCTTTTTGCCTTCTGTTTGAAGAACTACTTTATCTGTTTTCTCTCCAAAGAGCTTTAACCAGAACTCTTTAAGGAACTCACTGTTCTGCCACAGATATGAGCACAGGAATAAGTTACCATGAGGTAACCTAGAAGTATGACTTTGAGGAGCTTCTGCTACTCAGTGGTAACCAAAGGTACATTCTTCCTCTATAACAGAGACTAGTGAAGCTGAAGAAAGCAAACTGCATTCACAATGCAGTAAAAACATTTGCAGTTACTATAGAGTATCTGAGAGGCTACAGGACCATGATCTTAGCTTACCTTTCATTAACTTGTCCACATTTAAGGTCCCTTCTAACCCAAACCATTCTATGATTCTATGATTCAGTATTTTAAATCCTGTTCCCTAGCCTGGAGATTATGTCTTATGACTGCTATTCATTACACAGCTTTTCCACAGTTCTGCAAAGGTGCTAGTGAGGACCTTCATGAAAACCATAACATTTTCAAAAGAGTATCTGAGCAGAGCAGTACAAAAAGCATATGCAGTGCTTCCAGTGTCCCTAGAATGGCTGAAGCTGCATCCTAGCAGTGCCAGACATCAGTTTCTGTCAGTTGTTG
Organism: Chaetura pelagica; assembly: GCF_000747805.2. Classification (NCBI taxonomy): domain Eukaryota; kingdom Metazoa; phylum Chordata; class Aves; order Apodiformes; family Apodidae; genus Chaetura; species Chaetura pelagica. The sequence goes on from NW_009953571.1 coordinate 3,009,675, forward strand.
CTTTTTTAAAGATCTGAGCACTTTCCAAGACTACAGTCCTGCCTCTCTCTCCACATCTACCAAATGCTTGTTTTCAGGCCAGTGCCATTCCCTCCTCTGTGCTGGTAAAAGTGCTAGAGAAGTTACATGGTGAACTGGATTGTGGAACTGATACGGACTAAAACTAATACCCTCCCTTCTCCTCCCTTGCCACGTTTGTCTTCACTGGGTTATTTCTAGAACTTTGTTCATCAAGTGGCCATACAAATGCTTGTGCAGGCACAAAGAAAATCTAGGAATGAGCAAGTAAGGTAATCTGAAAAATTTCATTGAATGTAATATGATCACAGAACTACGGATGACAGCCTCTCTACAGGGACTCTCAAGAGATTTGATATCATACTTCCTCTAGCTCCTTGGTTTTGCAAACTAAGTACATCAGAACAGAAAGAGATCAAACCGCCGACAGATACTTCATCTCTCCTCTTTCATGCTGGCATTTGGACCTGAACTGAGATACCATCTTGACTCTGCGATGGTGCAGGTTTTGACATTGATGGCCTTCTCTCTCTCCAAACCTGTCTTAAGTCTACGTTGCTTTTTCTAGAAAGGTCTTCTACAATTTGCTTTCTCTTTGCAAACATCTCGGAACCAGCCCTTTGAAGGCTGAATCCTCAAGCAACACTTGAGAAGAAGCCTCCTGTAACTTTAGCTCAAGCAAAGGAAAAAAATAAAGAAGTGAAGGCCACCACAGAAACATACTGCACAAACATATCACATGAGAGAACACCATAACTTAAATAAGCACTCATATGGATGGTGAACAAGTTGGTAAGAATTAACACTACCCACGTATTGTAGCAGCTGTCAGCAAGACTCACGAACCAGTAGAAATTGGCACAGTAGCCTAGATGCATAGACAAAGGCCAGAGCCAGCACTAGCCCACAACATACCAGTAACTCAAGATAAAAAGTGTTCAAAACAACACTTTTCTTACCAGCTCTACTCTACATTTCAAAACACCCACGTTTTAGGTTGTAGCACAACTTCTTAAGAGGACAGTCTGCATGGTATTCTGCAATTTAAAGTCCTCCAAGAAAAGCAAGCCTATATAAACAGGCACGCATTCAGGAAAGGCACCACACCACAGAACGGATATGGTAGCGTGAAAGAACTGCAGCAGACTTTTTATCAGCTTAGAGCCATCTGTGTTAGACTGATACCCAGCATTTGTCCCAAGAGACATGAATTGTGCAGCACCCGTGTCTTATCTCCTCCCTGGGCTCTTCAGTCTTTTAAAAGCTAGAGGAACAAAGTCATTTAGTCCAAGAATGACTTGAACACAACCAACTGTTAAACCAACTTTGCTCACTTACATTTTCCTCAAGAAGAAGCTTCCAGTTTTGACAGGCCAGCCTTACACTGAACTGTATGATAGTCAACAGGTATTTAAATAATCGCGTGAAAAAGTATATTAGGACAGAAGATTCTTTTCCAACAGGCAGATGTTAAGTCCTGCTTTTCTTTCAACTCTCCCATAGTTCAGCATGGTACCAGAAAGGCTTCTGCTTCCATTATCTCCAGCTTTTATCTGGTACGGATCATACCACACAGTTCACCAGCCCATGGATACCTTTAGAATATAAATCTGGGTCATACAATTCCATTTAATAACTGACTGAGTGAAAAGCATGGAGTGGATCATCAATTTCTGAGAGAAAAAAAGAGGAAGCTGTGAAGGAGACAGCCAGAATTACAGGACAGAATTCTGATTCACTGAAATCTCACCTCGCAAAAGACAAAATTTCCAGCCATGTCTGAAAGGAACTCAATTTTCAGTTCTCAAATGTCCTTGGAATATGCTGAATTTCTATTTATTCTCAGCCAAGACAGTCTGGACTCAGTTCAGATCTACAGCCACTATACATGACCTTAGTGCATCATTTACTGTGAACTGAAGACACACACCAATCAGACTAAACTGAAAGCTGAAACACAAATAGGCCAGGAGTTTCAATGTACACTTTTCAGCTGACTTATTTTTCCTTTCCTCATGTTACACACCTCGAGTATCCTGAGACAGCCATCTGCTAAGCTATGAGAAATAGATGGAAGTACCTTAGGATCAGCCAACTTCACCTGTGTGGCCAGGAACTTCACTTAATGCACTGTAGAACTGGAATCTGCAGTTTGAAGCACAACATGAACTACTCTTGGTAGACCCATCTTTAGACATTTGACTAAACTATGGACAGTTTGAAGCACAACAGGAACTGCTCTTGGTAGCTCTGACCCATCTTTAGACATTTGACTAAACTATGGAATCTTTACGACCAAAATTTTGGTTACTACTTCTTCCAAGTCTATTTCAAGTGATTCCAACCATTATCTCTGATACAGCATATACTATTTTCGTGTGTACTAAGCTTTTAGAGAAGCAGACAAGCAGTCCTCATTTGATATGAGCCATTTTACACTTTGTCTGCTTAACAGCTATATTAACATTAAACAGTGCTAGCAGTTTTATACTTATAAATATGTGACATTCTAGGAAGCCCATTATCCCTATTAGACAGATACTACAGTGGCTCTACTAACACAAGAAACACAGATGACAGTGCAGATGAGTTGAGAACATGCCCCCTTCTCTAGAGCTTGATGGAAGAACTTGACAGAACATGGAGCAATTTCTAAAGTCAGACCTGGACAGACTTGCTATTCTGGTGCAGCTGCTCTGTGCACTCCCATCCACCTTGGCAAGGCAGCAGTGCATTCCAATGATGTGACTCCTAACAGGATACTAGAACTTTGGCACAAATTAAAAAAAAAAAAAATTTCAAAGCACTGCAAGCATGTCTAAAACAGAAAACAGCATAGTTATCCAGTACAGTTAGTCTATAATACAGGTGTGGCCCTACAAAATGCCTAGGGATGGTTCCAAGCGTAATAAATCACCCAGTAGAGAAGAGGACTGCGAAGAGATTCTAAAAGCATACTCCTTGGAAGCACAGGCACCACCTGAGTTCCTTATGGATAAAACAACAGATGCAACCCAACTGTTTTCACTTTCCTCCTACCCATAAAGCTTGAGGGAGAGGACAGAATAAATCAGATTAAAGAAAATTAGAGAATGAGTTGGTGACATGGTTTAGTGGTCGACTTCACAGTGTGGTAGGTTAACAGTTGGACTTGAAGACCCTAAAGGTCTTTTCCAACTAAACCTTTCCAAAGGTCTTTTCCAACTAAAACGATTCTATGATTCTACTGCAGAATGGTATTATCCTTTTGCCTTCTGAAAACAGTACTGACACATCCAAACATCTTTAGCCTCTGCACCCATTTTCCAGAGCAAAATGGAGGTAGCATGGACAGGTATGTCAACAAATCAACTGAATATGACCAGAATCAGTTGACAAACAGGAGTATCATGCCACACAGACAGGCACCTTCTTTGCAGCATCACACAGTGAAGCTAGACTGATTCAGGTTCTCTGTTGCCATAGTGACAGACCTCCCCATCCTTGTCACATGCTGTCCCTTCAGCATTGCCTCCTCTCTCCCCTCTGCTTCAGCCAAACGCTTGGCTAGAGCAGCCTGCTGTACATGCAAGACCACACAGTGGCCACACATGCACATGCTGTGAAAACAGACCCACAGGTAATCTGATTCAGATCAATCTCCATAGCAACCCAATCTGTAGTCCCTAGATCTTAGCCTGCCAGGTCTATTTATAGAGCAGCTGCAGCGCTCTACCCCCTCTGCTCCACCACCCCCATAGCTCCCTGCACGGCCCACGCCACAAACACGCTTTGCCCAGACCCAGGGGCTGCCTGGAGCCAAGGCTGAAACATGCCCCTCCTGGCACTGCAGGCCCCCAAGCCAGATGGCAGCGTAGGATGTGCAGCACCTCAAGCACCTCACAGTCACTGAGGTTTTCCATTCCCACGGATACTACAAATATCAGGAGTCATGATTGCTCATGGAAAGCTGAGTACCAATGGCAGCTGACAAAATCCCCTCACCCAGGTATACACAGGATGATTCCCCAGGCAACCACTGCAGCTGCTCCTTTAAGTCTTGTGCAAAAAGGATGTGCAAAGTGTGCCAACGCAAAAGCAGAATCCCAATAGGAACTTGCAGGCAGCAGCAAATGCTTTTTTAACCAAAATAAAATAAAATAAATAAAAAATCAAGACCAAGGCCTTGAATGAGCCATGAGCGATAAGCATGTGAGAAAGAATGGTATGCAAATGCTGCTGCCCATTTTACTCTACTAGACTCCTGGGGAAAATCATCAACAATAAACCAATGCAAGAGAAGCACACACTTTCACAGTACTCTGCTTGCTAATAAGAAGCAGATGCCAGATTTTAGCCTCAGCCCCAGTTCATTTCACACACTTCAAATTTACATTAAAGACCTCATTCTCCTCCCCTCCTTTACTGCCTGAAACCCCACTCTGATGATCCTCCCTGCAGCTCCACACAGTGCAGGGCACTCACAGAGCACCACTCACCATCTTCTCACAGAACATAAATTCTGGCATAAAAACCTTCTGTCAACCTGGCCAGTTCTCACTCTCTACACTGTTTGAATTTAAATTCATCTTTTATTTTAAAATAATCTCCAGAGACTTGCATGAGAGAGGAGCTTTGGCTCCCTGCCCTTCACTCTTTTCAAGCCTGTCCATTTCCCCCCTGCCCCTCCTTCTGCAGCGTCACCATCACAAAATACAACAGCCTTCTCATCTATTTATACCTCATCAGCTTTTCATTGATCCTCAAATCTCCAGTAGCAGTCACTCATACACTTTGCAAGGGGGAGGGAAGGTGAGGGAGGGAAGGGCAAACCAAAACCTACACAATGCCTCCAAACTGAATTAGTCTTACTGTATGCAACCACTACAGCACGACATTATTTTCCAAACCAGAACTGCTTTGTGCTTCAGCTTTGAGCTGAGAAACTTCCTTGCTGCTTCTAAGGACAACCTAGACGGCCCCAGCACCCAAGAGATGCTTCCTAACCCAGCCCTCTTGCCCTGTTCCCATTTGAGAAGTAGGCCATAGTTCTGGTAACACAGCCACCTGCAGCTTTTTTTCCAAAAGCCAAAGACTCCAAATGTACTGCCATAAAAAATTAACAAGAAAACATCAAAGCATGTGACATTTGAGAGAACTGCTGGAAGCAGCTGCAACTGCTAAATTATTCAGTGCCCTTCCTTGCCATAGCCATGGTTAAGCAGCTCTTGGCCAGAAGCTCAGAGAAGACCTGCCCAAGGGCACAGCAGGTAGGAAAGACATACAGAAGTGCACCAGTGACTAGTAGCTTCTTCTCTCAGGCAGGTTTCAAGCTATTCACCTGCTCATTTAACAGGTGACATCACTCAGGGGCAACACAAAACCCAGGCACATTGAACTTTCCTTCCTGGAGATGGGCCACACAGGGACAAACAACAGGTTTGCTGGGATCCCAGCAATAAATTCCAGCCATTCATGAGGCAGAAAAAAGGTGGACACACACAACCGATGTGAAAACACTGACACATTGCTCAGGATAATGAGAACAGGAATATAAAGAGAAGCATTTTAAATAATCCAGTTATTTGGCTGCTGTTAGCACCACAGGACTGGTACTCAGCTTTACATCTGTTTTGCCTCATCTCAGAAACACTCAGCCTGTCTCCCCACATGCCACCTGCCTTGTAACTTCTCCCCTCTATGCGCCTTCCCCTCCTCTTCATCAACACTATGGAAGAGCACAAATTCCCACTCTCAAACCAATCCTACTACTAATTCTGGTGATGAATCATAGCACCAGCTGGTCAAAACCCGAAGGAAATAACATTTTCTCTCTGCTAGAGCTCTGGGACACAAGAAGCACATATTTGGCAGACTCACCCACAAGTAAACAGTGGGGGAAGCATGATCCAAGCAAAGAAGGTATAGGAACCACCTAAAGCAACTGCTAGGTCCAGCAAGTGACAGAACAAGGGGTCCTGAGACGACCTTCTAGACTTCAGTAGTCACCACAGCAAGGGAAGAGGGAAAACACACCACCTGCTGGGTATGTCTACAGAGCAATGAGGTAAGAAGAGAGAAACGAGATGGTCAAGAGGACAGAACAAGCATGCCCACCTGGTAGCCCCAGCAGAGCACCGTGTAACTGCTAACAAGTGGAAACCGATGCAGATACGGCAGCAGAGTGGTTCAGTGTCTGTGGGTGAAGCGATTTTGGTGAATACTGGTTTTGATTCCTAATTGTCTTTACCACAGAAAGCACTCCTCTCCTCCTGCTGTCTGATGAGGTGCAAACAGGCAGAGGCAGAACTCCCCATCCCCTGCCACAGGGGTCGTTCCAGAGCAAGCACAATATATTCAGGCAAGCAAAGACCCAGGGAACCTGGTGCAAAAGCTATGGGCAAGGAGATAATCAAACATTTGATACTGACCATGGG
>NW_009953571.1:3016228-3020467 GCF_000747805.2 Chaetura pelagica
AAGAGGGACACAACCACAGCGCTGAACTTGCAGACATGGCAAAGAGAAGGAACAGATAAGAAAAAAAAGGCTGCTCTGCTCATAAGATAACACAGCTCCTGAAGGTCATCAGATACATTGCTGTCAATCTGGCTATCTTCATCTCCCGTGTAAAACAACAAGGTTAATTTCCTGATTCTCACAAATACCACTTGGAACAACTTTATCAATTAGTTACAAAGAAAACAAAAAGGAGAGATCTGACATTACAGGATACATCAAAGGCAACATGATGGCCAGGCTCTTTTTTGAGGGCTGCCACTGCTGTGAAATACTGAAGGCTGTGGCAGAAACAGAAAACCATAGAACTTTGTTCCTTGCTGCTACCCTGATGTATTATTTCTCACAGAGACCTGGGAAACAACAGTCTCTTATTTAACCACTGTGCCTATGAACACAACACAAGACCTGCCTCAGCATGGGTAACTTAGGCATATGCAAGCAGCACTTCTTACCTGTCAATCACTGCAAGGGTCCTACTAGTAGCAGTGATTAAAAGTAAACATAACCTCTCACAATTCAGTGGTTTCTCAGCACAAAAAGGCACTCCCCATTTGGGAGTTCTCTGGTATAAAGAGATTCTAGAGCTCCTGGCAGCACATGGGTCGTTTCTTCAGAGTTTTGCTCAGTCTGAGGTTTCAGTTGGTTATTCTAGTTCCAACAGACAAATCAGGAACAAGTTTCTCAGTCATCAACAGTAATTTTCATGTGGTTGTGACAGCTTTAAAGGCCTCCAGTGACAAAGAACCTAATTGCTCTAAAATTATTCCCTAGCTCAGACAACTGAGCAAAGACCAGCTGAATTATACAGGTTCAGTTACAGAGAGCAAACAGTAGGTTGTTGTAACAGTTTTTCATATCTCTTGAGGTAGAGAAGGAAAAGCAGCAACCCCTTCCATCATCAAAAGTATCACAACCCACAGATCAACAGATTATTCCACCAAAAAAACACTTGCTTCTTATTGATGCCTCATGCTGCTCATTTTTATTTCACTTCGTGTCTTTTTAGGTCACTGACAATGCTTTTCCTTCATGAAAATTTATGCCTGTAGACAGATGCAGATCATTTAAACTACGGAAGTGATATTAATCTTGCATATCAAGTTCTTTTATTTTTGTTTCTAAAGCCTTTTTCCTCTTTGCTGCAAATCCCAAATTGTAGCTGCATTCTGTATTTTGTGCCAGTGTGTTGAATAATTATGTCAAGGCCGTTCTGCTAAGGGGCTGCCTGGGAATTTAATGCAGTTTATCTTAAATGCAGGCACAACAGGGCCAAAGGGCATTTGCAGGAATTAATCTGGGTTGTAGCATATGCATTGCCTGTCTCCAATTCCTTCCTGATGGAAAGTGAAACATTCAAGTCAGAACTTGTTTTAACAAAAAAGTATCAATTTCCATCTTGCGAGTGTGATGTCACAAGTTAACAACCTACCCTGTGAAATGACAGCCAAGTCACTACATTTTACATCATTTGTTATGCACTCCCAGGCACTAAATCGTTCTATTTCCCACCCCCCAAAAAAAAAAAAAAGAAAGTAATTTACCTAACAAATTTATCCGGGAATTTATCAGAGAAAATCTATTAGCTCAAGTGCTGTGAATTTAAAACTGTGAAGAGATTTATTCTCTTAAAATCCAGCAGTCCTTGCAACTTGCTAATTTAACACCAGAAATTTTCATATTTGGTTTTGCAACTCACTGCAAAATATATTAAACAGGCCAGACTGAACATCTTTCCAGAGGTACCTCTAGTGTATCCTGTTTATACACAGCTTAAATATTTGATATGGCTTGAGGTGAGAGGGAAGCAGCTATAAATGATCAGCCTCAGTGCCTCTCGCCCCAAGCCACACAAAATCAAGGCCAATATTAACTTCACGTAGGAAGATATGAACGAGTGTTTTAGTAAGACCTGAGACACACTAATGCCTCTAACATTTTTACTGACCCATCAGTCCTGATACTCTAAAAACCAAAAAGCTACTTTGGCTAGGTAAAAAAAAAAAAAAGAAAGAAATTTACCTAACAAATTTATCCGGGAATTTATCAGAGAAAATCTATTAGCTCAAGTGCTGTGAATTTAAAACTGTGAAGAGATTTATTCTCTTAAAATCCAGCAGTCCTTGCAACTTGCTAATTTAACACCAGAAATTTTCATATTTGGTTTTGCAACTCACTGCAAAATATATTAAACAGGCCAGACTGAACATCTTTCCAGAGGTACCTCTAGTGTATCCTGTTTATACACAGCTTAAATATTTGATATGGCTTGAGGTGAGAGGGAAGCAGCTATAAATGATCAGCCTCAGTGCCTCTCGCCCCAAGCCACACAAAATCAAGGCCAATATTAACTTCACGTAGGAAGATATGAACGAGTGTTTTAGTAAGACCTGAGACACACTAATGCCTCTAACATTTTTACTGACCCATCAGTCCTGATACTCTAAAAACCAAAAAGCTACTTTGGCTAGGTAGGCAAGGCTGCTAAAAATCCTTTCAAACTTTTCCATCTTCAAAATCCTTCTGGATACCTCGTCTGCTTTCAAAAGAGTTACAGAACAGTACCAAGGTTCAAGAAAAGGTTTGCCCTCCAGAACATTTATTTATGTTTTTCCATGAAAACTCCAAATTAGAAGACCTATTTTTTTTTGCCAGCTGCTACACAGCCTTTGGTCCAACACCATTCACAGCTTTGGCACGTATCATCATCAAAACACATCTCGGCCATATTGCATGTTTTGTAGGGACAGCATTCTTTCAGTGGGGACATCATCTTCCTTTTTGTCCACCCAGTAAACCTAGAGCTGTTTTAAAAGTAGTAATGATGCGGAAACTAATGCTATGGGACTCTGAAACTGACAGCTTGAGAGCTGCTCATTTGATAAAATCACTGAAGCCCAGACTTGCAATACAACTGCAGGAGCACTGGACAGCACATACCAGAGCTTTCAGTGCAGGCAAGATTTCCAAACAAAAAGTGTTCTAGAGACTTGCTGATGATTTTGGTTTGTATTTAACACACAGTAAGATGCTTAATAATCTTATAATTAGTTCCAGGGTGTATTAAGTGGGGTCCAAGAGCTATGCATTTCCTAACAATGCAACAGTCAAGCAAAAGAACTATTTTATAGCTAGAATGACTGATGGGTTCAGTGTTACATAACAGGCTGTGAGAGGATGGCCAGATTAGATCCTGCAGAAACTGCATTTCAGCTGTGTTAGATGTCTTCTCTCTGATGTGCCAGGATTGCAGATTTTCATTAATGCTGAAAACAGCAAGTACTTCTTGTGCCCATTCAAAACAGCTCCCAAGGTTCAAGCAGAACGAAATCCAAAAATGGAGATACTTCCCAAATAATCTATATCCAGAGGACTCTGGTTTGGTTATGTGACCCTCAGGACACCACTATATATATTCCCTCCCTCGCTTCTGCCTAGCAGTGACATCCTTTTTGCAGATAAGTGATGCTGCAGAGAGCACAGCAAGGACACTTGAGAGCATGCCAACAGAAATGCTGACCCAGAGTTGCACTGACTGTGGAGAAAATGGCTGGCTTGCCCACGGGAAGCACAACATATTGCCAGATTCACAGTTCTAGCCTACCTACACAGGGCTTAATATCTGTAATGTATGTCAGTTTGTGTATATCTGAAAACAGCACATACAGGGGCAAATTCAGGGAGGAAAGGGAGAGAAGAAAGCGAGACAACAAATCGGTTCCCTCCAAGCCTTATCGTTTCTCTAAGCACTTCTTTATCATTACTCCAGACAAACAATAATGCAGACCAAGCTTTCAGTCCCTCCTCCTCCTGCAAATAAAAAGTGAGCAACACACCAAGGTCGTGACACCCATTTCTAAGGGAAAAGGCTCTCGATTTATAAGTCACTTCATTAGAAATTGCCCAGTATAAAGTGGATTTCCTATTCTATTATCCCGGGGAGTAACAGGATCTGCTGTTTACAAACCAAGGAGTAAAAGCACCTTCCCGGTCACATCACCGCAGCGGTCCCTTCACCAACCTCCCACCTCCAACCCCTCCATAAGAGACCAGTCCGTCCTGCGGCTCCTTCCCCTTCCCTGCCCGAACTCTTCTGTCCGTTTCCTCCTGGCAGGGAGCGAGGAAAAGCGGCGGGGAGGCCGGATCCCGGCTCTGCCCGAAGGCGGGAGGGCGGGGGGACCCGCTCTGCCCCGGCACCCG
>NW_009953571.1:3021990-3051968 GCF_000747805.2 Chaetura pelagica
CCGGGCTGCCCACCTGCCGGGCTGCTCACCTGCCGGGCTGCCCACCTGCCGGGCTGCCCACCTGCCGGGCTGCCCACCTGCCAGGCTGCCACTGCCCTCGTGAGATTACCAGATAATTTGGTTATTAAAAGCTTGAGATCAAGCTTTTTAAAATTCCTTCCAAGCTCCTGTAAACCCAGTACACTGCACAACAAAATCCCTTTATCAACAAAACCAGAATCACTAAAATAAACCCAAAATGCAACCATAGCTATCGCCGCTATCCCAATGTTGGGTTTGGTTTTCTTAAAAGGTGCAAACCTGTGAAATACTTGATCCAATGTTTCATATCTATACTCTGCCCATTGTCAAGGAGTTGGGATTTCAGAAATGGATCTGTGTTTTCTTCTTCCCCCTGTTGATCTGAATATATGGAGCAAGCACAGCTGCTACATTAGGGAACAGCCCCTGGGAACACAGCCCAGGCTGTAGTTCAAGCCCCCCCCGATTTCTCCAAGTTAGCAAAATTAATAATTTGAAACAAAACCTTAGAGCTGCAGGACTGGGCCTCCAGTCTCGGTAGCATTTTGCAAATTCCCAGGTACAAAGGGCCACTGATCTCAAGGAAAGTTCTTCCCCCACACCCACGCACTGGATCTCCCTGGGCTAACCTGGGAAGCTGCTATAAAACTAAAAATCTAATTCTGTACCAATTTGCTCTTTAAGAAAGATAGAATGTGACTATGTAAACAAGGAGCATATGTAAAAGCAGCTTATATTTGATTGCATGGTAATGCAAAGAGATGGAAAAAGCCAGAGCTAAGGAGAATCACTTTCACCTCTGCCATCAGCAGCAACATTATGGGTCATACCTTGAAAATCCCTCCAATTCACATTCATTTTTTTCTCTTCAAATTAATAAAACTGAGAAAAGCAGCTAAAAATTAAGAAAATGAAGCTGTGGCTTCATTGCCATTGTCTCTGACTGCTGACAGCCTCATTCTTCAGTAAATCCTTGGAGTAGGGCCTGGCTGCCCTCCAATGCTTGAGCTCTTGAGCTCCCCTTGTTACTTCTCACTCCATACCCTGCTGCAGTCTCCTATAAGCCTTTTCCTGTTCTTCCTCTGATGTAATAGTTTCCAATTTAAATTTTATACTGTAAAGTTAAGCAGAGTTCAGCAGAAAACTGTGGAGCCCTCCCTGTCCCGTCATGGTAAGGGATGCCCAAGTGCTCGGGATGCAGCTGATGCTGGACAGCTCTCTGCTTCTCCCTTTCTCCCCTTCCCTTTGGATCAGCAGCTATTCCTGTTGCTTCTCCTATGCTGATCATTTCTGATGCATTCATACCAGGTATCAGGCAGGACCCTGCTGAAATCTACTCAACAGCCAGAGGCACACTGACTCCTGTTTCAACTTTGGTGACCCACGAGATGCAGAAAATGGAGTAGTGCACATGGGATAAAAGGGTTAGGTTCTGAATGTAGCTGTATAGACATACGCACGAATAATCCATGGTCTTCACAACACACACTTAATCCACCTCACCTACCTGCCAGCTCTGGCACACAACAAGGTGCATAGCCAGCTACAGTCTCAATAGTAGAGGTCCAAAGTAACTGCCAGGGTTTGCACTGCTATTTCTTTTTCACTGCTTCTTGCTTCACACCAACCTACACACTCAATTTCATACCAGCTTAGAGCATGTTACATCAAAAACTTATTCCACCCTCCTCCACTCCAATAACAGTACATCAGAGAGTATCAAAATCCTGTATTAGGCTTTATTCTTTTATATAAACATTAACATTTCTCAAACAGATTAGTTAAAAATACAGATTTAAACAAGAATTTTTGCAATTGCAATGAGTTATAAAAAACAACAGATTATTTTACAGATTGTTACAAGTGCTTTACAAAGGTGCAGAGTGAAGGCCAGTGGCAGGGGACCAACCTCAAGTGCAAAATGGACACGATACCCTCACCACGGGCATAGCGCTCAGATACACAGCCAAAAACAAAACCAAAAAACAAACAAACATGAGCCATGTGAACCTAGGCTCTTGGGATGCTCACCGGGCAAGCAACATAGACCCCTATGACAAAGAAGACTCATGAGACCAAGCTACCAGGATACTTAAAGGTTACATCTCTGAGATCAGCCATAAGATGTTGTTTCTTGGAAAATAAGGAACATGTGTTACAACAGCATAGTTCTCTTCTGTCAGATAAAATATTGCTGTAAATCCTAGAATACTTATGGATGTGGATACTTAAGAACTTGGGGCATAAATCCAGTGTGGATCTCACAGTGCCCAAAGTGAAGAAAGGATACAAGACCCAAGTGTCCTTCTAAAGCAGCTGGCACTCCTCATACATGAGGGACCTCCATTTCCCATGACCATCACTAAAACCTTGAGCAAGTTCCTTGGAAAGACTTTGGCAAAAGGAAGAAGACGCAAGTGGATCTGATTACACCCAATATTCCTGCAGCCCATGATCTGAGAGTTGTGCAGCCAATACCTTATTCAATGCCCACGTATTTCACTAGATGCAGTGTGTCCTCATTCTTTGGCTGATACATCTTCACAGCCACCATGGAACACATACAGCATGCTCCAAATTCTTGGAAGGTTTTGAGATCCTTTCACCACACCTACCTTGCCTAGGTACCAGTCCCTTCCACCTATCCTTCTTCTATTCCACGCCTAAAGATAAAATCTATGCTTTGATGTGTTTTGAACTGAAGTTTTCCAGCTGTTAGCAAATCAAAGGTGAAGTGAGCTGGCTGAGAACCTCCATGAGATAAAACTGTGATGTATTACATTTTAAAAATCCACTACTTAATGCCTGGTATCTTTCTGATGCACAAATGTTCCCTACCCAGAGGACCTCCCTGTTAGACAAAGGGCACTACAAATTAGAAGAATCCTTTTTCCAAAGGAGGGCCAGAATGAAAGGGCAGCTCTAGAGATGAAGTCTCAAAGAAATAACAGCTGCTTCTCTTGGAATTGCTGTAAAGGGCAGCACATACAAGAGATTTTAATTATAGGAAACCCAGTGAAACCCCTAGAACATCCACATTGACTTCCCTGAGCTCCTCAGATCCAGGTACACTGGTGACCCTGCAGAAGCCTTTTGAGCTGGGTTACTCTCAATAGAGAGGGTTTGGCAAGTTCCTGCAAATTCCTTTTCGTAATCAATGAGGGGAGAGGATCAGTGGGCAAGCCCTCAGGACATGCTTAGAGAAGGGAAAGACTCTGAAGAAAGAGGTGTCTGTGTGTGGGGGGAAGGTCTTCATTTCTACCGTTTTCAGATGTTTCATGCTATTCCTTTGGGATATGGGCACTACATTGAAACCAGCCCCCCCATCAGATCTACCCCAGCTGCCTCCTACACAGTCTCATGACAACACTGAAACCTCAGGCTCATCAATCCCTGCACTGCCTAGCCTAGAGTTCAGTGCTCTAGAGAGGGGAGGCTGGCTTCTTGTTAGCAAAGGCTGGGAGATGGCATTATGTCAGCATATCAGTGCCCTGGGAGCAGGTGGTCACTCATGCACGTCCCAGATTTCTGAGAGCAGGGGAGGGAGTTTCTTGTCCTGCAGCCGAAGGGCAAACACCTGTTCAGAGTGGACACTACTTAGTGTCCGAAGACTGACCAGCTTCATTAACATCCGTGGAAACATCAGGCGGTCCTGCAGAGCCAGACAAACAGACACTTGTTAGTAAATTCACACAACACTTTGCTCAAAACCAAGTTACCACACCAGATGGTGCACTGAAACCACAACCCTGACTTCCTCTAAACCAAAAGTTGCCCAGGAGGGAGCAGCGTAGAGGAACATGAATAGCACACCACATCCCAAAAGTCCAGACTTTCCCTGCTGACTGAACTATGGAACATGATATAGGACAGCAGGCTGCATCCTGCATCTACAGCTGCTACCAAACAGCTGCAGAAGGGAAGAGGATGACAGTACAGGCAGCCAGAGATCTGTCACAGACAGTACTGCAGGAACTTAAAACACAAAATCAGTTTGCATCATCACTGGGAATGTTCTGGTCAGGCACTTACATTTGGTCTGTTGATGCAAATATAAGAATGAAGGGCTTCCACATAGGTGTGCTGCAGTCTCTCCACCAGGGACTGGTCCTGTACATTTGGTCGGTCTGCCAAAAAGCAGGTTAGAAGTCAGCAAGTTGCCACAGGCACCTTCCCTGGATTTGACATCCCTGCCTAACCTCAGTCCCTTGGTATGGTCTCTCCCCAAAGCCTCATCTAGCATTCACCTGGCACAGCTGGGACAGTCATCCATGACTGCAGCAACTATATCAGTTTTCTGTAACTGTTCTTTCTCAGTCATGCCTACTGCACATGGTGAGTCTGATCTGACTCCTATAAAGGTGGAAGGTTAGCACTTTTAAGTGCTAACTAAATGCGTTTGGTCTCACATTCCTGTCCCAGCAAAGATGAGAAGCTCTGTCCATTCAGGAGGGAACGGGAAAGTCTCTCCAGCAGCTGAGGCATCTTTCAAGTCACAAGACAGGAAGCACAAGAGTAGAGGTGGCTTCTCTGCACAGGCCTGTCCTGGCCCAGAGCAACACTGGTCCTCGCAACTCTACCACTAGATGTCCCTCCAGCCGCGTGACCCGCACCACACCAGAGAGGTGCCAACTCCATTCAGGGAACAGTGAAAGAGCAGTTTCTAAATAAGGAAGATAAATGTTGGCTGATTTTTTTTTTATACGCTTTTCCAGCAATGGGGAATCTGATTTCCTCTGGAGGTGGCACTAGAAAATTCAGTACATAATTAATATCCTAAGCAGATGTAGCAACATGCTTCTTCATCACTAGACACTATACACCCTCTATTTATTACTCCTCTTCAGCTTGTGACCTTCCTTAACTTCACTTTCTCAGTCCTCTGACTCACTACTGCAGCTCTTCAGATCTCCTTGGCGTTTTACCTGCAGAGAAAATGTTGATGGCAATTAAAAGTGCATATTCAGCATCATTGAGCTGTAGCTCATTCATTCCCTTTGAGAACTCAAAGATGGGGTTAATGAACTCAAACTGCAGACCTGCAACAAACAGAAGAGAACAAGGTGAGGCAATGAAAATTGTCTCCTTTCTTTCCCTCCCTCTCACATAAAACCACTTCAGCAGGCCAGGGAGTGCAGAAGACAGGCAGGCAGGTACAAACCCACACTATGTTCCAAGTGTGGCTGAAACCTCCCTTTACATCCCACCATTACTGGTTAGCACCAGCAAGAGTGGCTGAGGGGTTCAGCTCTCAGTAAAATGATTCTGTTTCTGGGTTTTCTTAGAGCCTTAAATACCCCGCAGCACATCACTAGGCAACAGCTAAAGGAACACAACATCAACTATCAGTAAGTCCATCAAAATTCCAGTGTACATCTGCATTTTCCACTCTCATGCCATCACCTCCTTCAAACCCAGTAGCCCTCTTGCTTTCAAAGAAAACTTTAATCCCATGCTCCAGATTCATCTTAAGTCTGAGCTAAAAATATATAGTTCCAAGAAGTCTGAACTATGCTATTTCCTTCAGCTAAAAAGCTGGGAGAACTGAGGCAGAGCCTGACTTAGGCTTCCAATCACTTCCTTTGATCAACGCAGTCGGGCAGAAATACACAGATGTTTATTGTCATAACATAGAGAGGCCACTTTCAAATCACATCTCTTTGTGCTATGTGCTATACAATCATGCTGAAAACTTCAAGACTTTCCCCAAAAACAACATTCAAGTTTCTAATTTCCTGCAATACAACTGCATCAGAGATGGATGAACAAGAAAGAAGGAATCTTTCTAGCTGCCTGCTTTTTCCTTTCCTAATAATCTGAAGTAAAGGTCATAAGGAAGAGTGTCAAAGAAGAAAGTTGTATATAAAAGCCATCTCAAATATAAATGGTTAAATAGCTACCCAAGAAATTAAAAAAAAATTAAAAAATCACAGGAAGGATAGCCAAAGTCTTGTTTTCAGAAATGCTGAAGATACACACTTCCTGTTCCTTCATCTGAAATTACAGACACTCATTGCCTCCAGAGAAACAGACTTCAGAAATCACATCACCATAGACCATCACGTCCTGTGTGAATGACACATGTAAAGCACTCTCCTGGGATCTTCAGTGCACAGAATAGATTTCATATCAACTAAAATGTAATCACACTGAAGTCATCACTCAAAGCATGCACCCAGATTAGCAAGTGATACACTTGCAAAGGAGAGAAGACTGGTGTTTGATTCGTTGTGATGGCACTAATTAATTGTGTGATGGCACTAAGACCACACGTCCACATCAGATTGCTATCAGCAAGGAAGTTCCCACCAGCTTCCAGCCCTAGGTGCACTCTTATAACAAAGTTTTCATGCTATAAGTCCAAATCCTCAGAAGAAATCTCACACCTTAAAAAAAAAAAAATCCACATCAGATCGCTATCAGCAAGGAAGTTCCCACCACACATGTTAAAAGCAAAAAAGGTTTGTGGTGGTATTGGTCTGTTGCTGTTCAGCTTTAAGCCCCCACATCCTATTTCTAGTAGCCCAGATTAAGAAGGAAAACACAAGGCACAGGGAAGGAAGAAACACCTGTCTAATGCACCACCTGCTTTGGCGAAATCATCCCGATTATAGCTCAGGTCCTTAAGAAAGGTGATGCTCTCAATCTCTGGATTGTAGCGCCGAGATGTCTCCAACAACATCACCTGAAACCCGAAATGGATATACTTGGTATGAAAACAGGAAAGAACATTTCAACACTGATAATTTGCTGTGTTAGAGCACCTCTGGAATAAAAAAATAAAATTCAAGAAAAAGGCAAACAAAACCCCTTCAAGCAGTTTCTCTCAGAGAGCTTGAAAATTCCAAGGCAAATTCTGCAGTATTCTTTCCAGTGTCTGCTTCTGGGAAGGGGGAAATACTTGCTTACCACTACCAAGGCTCTTGCCTCACTCTCCTCCATGGCCCTTTTGCCAGCACAGCCTACCAGTGCAGAAATGGTCCCCTAGCTGAGGTTCTTCAGCATCCCATCCCAAAATAAGGGATGGTACCAGTTCTCCAGGTGGGTACCCCAAATTCTTTCATCTCTGCTAATACGTATTGTGGTGGAGCCAAACTCTCACCTCTATGGTAGATGTCTTCAACAAAGCGATCTGATCTTCCCTGGTGAGCTCCAGGAAGCCAGGTAGTTGCTTGGCAAAGTCCACAATTTCTTGTACAGAGATAATTGCAAGTTCTGTGAAGTGAGCAAAACGCTGCTGCCTTGCTTCACGGTTATTAGGGTCAGGAACTTGGGGCCACGGCTGCGGGAAAGTGAAGAGACAACAAATATACGTGAAAGGTGCAGCCAAGGCTCAAACATGAGAAGATGACGTGAAGAGAGAAGAAAAATGAGACACACTGCAACGTCAACCTTTGCTGTTCTTTACAGAACTTTAGCCCACAGATGCAAAGTCTAAAGTACCTCTGTTCTCCCGAATAATTTACCCACAACCCTAACTCTTCAAACATGACTTTTTCTTATTTTGAGTAAAACTGGTAGGGTTTTTACCGTCACTTTGAGTCTGTCTGTGAACGAGCGCTGGTTGCACTGCTGCTGAGCAGCCACAAGCTTTTTTATCATGGTCAACTGTTCAGGTGTCAGTTTGTGGGAAGGACTTGGTGGATTCGGAGGGTTCGGACGCACCACAACTGTCCGAGCCTGATCATCTTCCTGCTTCTTCAATTTCTTCAGTCGGATCTGTTCTTCAGACAGAACATCTAAATCAGAAACAGCCAGAGATCAATCATGAGATAGGAACATGCTGGAAACACCCCAATCACCAGGGAACATGCTGTGGATGGGAAGGCACAAATCACAGCTGCCTGTATCTGGTATCAGAGTACATACAACACAGACAGCAGGCAATTATTATTGCATTGACTTTTTTTCAATCATATTGTCAATCAAAGTGTTCACAAAGGACAGAAAGTCCCTTCAAGATGCCCTGTAGATCTCAGATAGACAATGCTGACTTTTCCCAGTTGAGCAATTCCCCAAAATAACAGGCTTGGGGAAGAATGACTGGAAAGCTGCCCAGCAGAGAAAGACCTCGGGGTGTAGATCAACAGCTGGCTGAGTATGAACCAGCAGTGTGCCCAGGTGGCCAAGAAGGCCAACAGCATCCTGACGTGTATCAGAAACAGTGTGGCCAGGAGGACGTGGGAAGTGATTGTGCCTCTGTACTTGGCACTGGTGAGGCTTCACTTTGAATACTGTGTTCAGTTTTGGGACCCTCACTACAAGAAGGACACCGAGTTGCTGGAGCATGTCCAGAGAAGGACAACAAAGATGATGAAGGGCCTGAAGAACAAGTCTTATGAGGAGCAGCTGAGAGAACTGGGGTTGTTTAGTCTGGGGAACAGGTGGCTGAGACCTTATGGCTCTCTACAGCTAACTGAAAGGAGGTTGTAGCAAGGTGGGGTTCAGTCTCTTCTCCCTACTAACAAGTGATAGGATGAGAGGAAATGAGCTCAAGTTGTGCCAGGGGAGGTCTAGATTGAATCTTAGAAAAAACTTCTTCACTTAAAAGGTAATTAAATACTGGACTAGGCTGCCCAGGGAGGTATCACCAGGTTGAATCACCATCCCTGGAGGTATTTAAAAGACCTGTAGATGTGGTGCTTAGGAACACTGGTTTAAGCACTAGACTCAGTAGAGTTAGGTTAATGGTTGGTAGTTAGGTTATGGCTGGACTCTGTGATCTTGAAGGTCTTTTCCAACCAGAACGATTCTGTAATTCTATGGAAATGTTAACCAATTCCAACAGGTGGTCTCTTCACATGCCATGATATGTCCATTGTGTACCATCTGATGTTGTGGCTTTTAAAAATATTGCTAAATTAACAGCTCGTGTCATTTCATCTTCCTCTTGAGGAGTCAGTGCTGAATGGAGTTTGAGAGTGAATGCCCATATGCAACAGACTGGTGAGCAGTAACGTACCACAAAATTAATAATGAAATAAAAGCATTGCATAAAATGTACTGAGGATTGCAAGTCCTTCAGGAGTAGGGCTAGAAGTCTTCTTCAGTTATCAAGTCAAAGGATATGCCATTTAGATGTAACAGTGTGAGGAATAAAACAACTCAGAGGCATGTGTTGTGAAAATTTGTATTGGACCAACTGCACATTTGCTAATTTAAATACAAAAACCTGTTAATGGCCTGTAACTAAGTTAACAGAAGAACTAACTGATTTTGATGTAGAGGAGGTTTGTTATATCTTTAAGTCAAAGTTGCAAAAACTATCTGGAAGCTGCATCCAAAAAAAACAAAACAACAATAGGAAACTACCAGATATACCTGGATTCAAATAGTATCTTCAAAAGAATCATCTTGTCAGTTAGTGATGAAGGAACAAAAAAGAAGAAAAGGGACTGATTGGAAAAGAAACCTTATCTTCAAGAACAAAGATTTTTTAAAAATAATGCTTCTTTGGCCATTTTTTATGTAGAGGTAATGAGAAAACATTGCTGCTACACAGGAAGGCAGGCCCCAAAACTGAACAAATATTTATGTGCATGTCTCAAAAGAATCATGTTGAACTTGAAGGATCTCTGCTCTGAAAGAGCATTCTGAAATGGACAGTTCATGGGACTGGAGGAAAAGACAAAGAACATAGCTCATTCAAGCTGAGAGTAATCTTTATCC
This sequence comes from Chaetura pelagica, assembly GCF_000747805.2. Taxonomy (NCBI): domain Eukaryota; kingdom Metazoa; phylum Chordata; class Aves; order Apodiformes; family Apodidae; genus Chaetura; species Chaetura pelagica. Next base: position 3,031,681 of record NW_009953571.1, read on the forward strand.
CTGACTTCCAATACAGAGGATGTGTACACAGGTACACACACACACAAAAATTACAGTGATAACAACAAACATTCGATATAATTACCAAATTAAGGGAGATCTGTAAGATTAGAGAATGTTAGTCACAGTGTCAGCTTAAGAAGGGAAGTAACTCATCCAAGTGATTATAGTCAGTCACCTTGGCACTGAGATGCACACAAAATTTAAAGCTGAGTAACGTGTTACCAGGTATTACTGTATCTGGAAAACTGCCTATGTGCAAGCTACTACCCCATGCTAAATCCAAAGCAATCCAAGTTACTCAGTTTGGCATGAAGGATCTATGAAACCTCATGGTTCACACTGGCTTAAGGACAATAAACTGGCCATTAATAACTTTAGTCTGGAAATTAGAAGAATGTTTCCAGCAACTAGTGAGGGAAGTTCTAGAGTGACCTTCCAAGTGAAAGAGCTGGAGGAAAAGGTCCTCTGTTTTTATCAAGACTAATAAGGTAAATTTGCAGGGGGGATTACAGTGTCAACAAAAGTTCCCTAGCACTTGCTAATAAAAACCTGAAGATTCCTTTTAGCCTTATTTTCCTGACTTGTCTTCAACACAAGGCAATGAGTAAATGCAGACACACACTGAGGCTCTCTACTGTGTACCTGCAACAAAAGAATAGCAAGGTGGACAGCTACCCTTGACTGAAGCTCTCTACTATGTACCCGCAAAAGAATAGCAAGGTGGACAGCTACCCTTGCTATATAGCTTTTTTAATACATCTGTTTCGTAGCTCTCGGGAGCAGGGAGAAATGGGGCAAAGACAGCATCCACAAAGCTGATACAAACCAGTGTGACAAAGGTACTGATTACGTGTGTCATGTGTGCCATGTTTCACATTGAAAAACAACTGAACAGCATGTTTCCTTGGTGCAACTCAGTGGGACTCATTTTCAGCAAGGGTATTGCTATAAAGCGTTTCCAAAATACACTGTTATGGGTGCTGGATGTCAGAAAAAGAGACTTCACACAGATTTAACATTAAACAACCATCCATTTGGTCAGTCTTGACCAGCAACAGGGTGAAACTTGGATGCCTTGGCCAAGAAGAGCTGTTCCTGATATGTGAACAGGACCATTGCTGGATATTCAGAAACAGCAGCCTTATGGCTCATGTGAGAAAACCAGCAGAGTTCACTAATGGGAGCAGTGAGATCAGTTCTGCAAACACAGCTGCAGTACTGTGGTGCTGCCCTTGACCTCTGGCACGAGCTGACAGTATGAGGCAGAGGAAAGTGCCTGTTGTCTAAGAAGCACGGTGACCAGCCTTGAAAATCCTGATCACAAGACAGTCAGAAGCCCGAGTTTACTGATCCAGTTGACAGCACACTGAAGAATGTGTAAATCTTAGTCGCGAGCCTTTCTTCTGATGTCATACTCCACAAGTTCTTTCAGAATGGCATATTCAGGGAATACAGCAGGCCCGGGCTCTGGGTGTTGTTCCACTACCAGTCTCACCTCTCCACGTGATCCCTGCTAAGCTCTCGGCCACTGCCCGCACGCATTCCGCACTCGGCTCGCACGCGGCCCCCTGGCACTCCCTGCCCCTCTCCTGACGCCCCCGGCCCCAGCCCGGCGCCATTCCCAGCACTCACACTGCTCCCGCATGCCCGCCTCCTGGCACTTGCGCAGCCGGCACTCCTGGCACTTGCGCCGCATGTACATGTCCATCTCGCACTTGCCGCCGTTCTTGCAGACGTACTGCGCACCCTTGATGACGCTGCGGCGGAAGAAGCCCTTGCAGCCCTCGCAGCTCAGCACGTTGTAGTGGAAGCCGGAGGCCTTGTCTCCACACACGCTGCACACTTCATTTCCCAGCATCTTGGGGGCTGGGCCCTTCTTCCGCTTCAGGGGGGGATTTTCTACCAAAATGAACAGCGCCAAGGGAAAAAGAAAAGAAAAGAAAGCCCAGACGCATGAGGGAAGCCTGGTGTTTGCAGCTGACTGCCCCACTCCTTTACAGGAACTGATACCCCTGCTCAAACCCACTGTCTCCCAAACACACAGATGCAAAGAGCAAGTCTCCCGTTCCACAGACTCCCCTTCTGGGCAAGCACATCTTCTGCAACAAACCAACTGCTGACATAATGCAAACAGTTTCACCTCAGCTATACAAGGACATGTAGCTTCACTCTTTTTCCCCTCCAGAACAGGGTGAAAGAGCTAAAACACACTCAGGCCAGATGTTCTTCTGCATTTTTCATCAGCAGGAGTGACAGTTAAGTTAGCAATGTGAGAAAGAGCTGCAAAAGAGTTGAGCGGAAATCAAAGACTGTGCAGAAGTTAACTTTATTAAGAATTCAGCCCTAGTTCTTTTACTTCTGTCACTGCCACCTTCACACACAAAGAAAAGGAGAAATGGTTCAGCAGTCAAAACAGTGACAGAAAACCAGTGCTGAAACTGTGACCCTACAAAAAAGCAGACTGGATAGGCAACCCCTGTAACTGGGAACACTGTCAAGACAGGAGACAGCAACTTCGTGGAGTTCAGGGCAATACACAGGGAAGAAGAACACTGCACAAGCTCTGTGAATCTTTGGAAACTGAAGCCATAGTTTTTTCTTCAAGAAGAGTTCTCTACACTCCTAAAACTGAAGCACACTCATACTGACAGTTCATTTACTAAACCTTGTTGTTCTGTCTGAAACACAAGACCTTCACTAATGCCTCACAATTTGGTCTTGTGCAGCAGCTCCCTATTCAGTGTCATTCTGACAGATCTTAATCTTGTCTGTAGCTGTGCCTTTCCAAAGATGAAAACATCTTTGGTCTACTCCAATGTGTCTCACCTTAAGTGTTTCAGCCAAATGCTTCCTGTTGTCATTTGTGTATTCTCTCCCTAACAGCCATCTCTCCTTTAATTCCATTTAATTCTTGCCATGTTGACATCTGACATGGCCTTCTGCAGAGCTCATAGTGGAAGTATTTTTCTATATGTCAGATATTATATATTCTTCTATGGCAGCTGTTCATAAAAGATTATCAGCAGCATGTCTTGGTAAGTCTGCAGATTATGTTTAGATATTCCTGGAAAGCCTTTACACTGGAGTTAATTCATAGGGATTGGTTTGCAGGACAAGGCTGCTGCTTTTCCTGATCAGCACCAGGGTTACAATGGCATGTTTCATTTTTTTACATATGGTTCTTCTCACTATTCTGCTTGAGTTCCCAAAATGGTAAATAGTCTTAGGTCAGGCTCAGAATGTATTATTAGTGTTCTTCACTACGTATGGGTTTTCACAGTCTTAAGTATCTTGGTGTTGATTTTCAATCCCACGAACTTTGCAGAGGTCTGGAGGTCATTCCTTTCAGCCTGTACTTCTCATTGCAGATCGGACAGCAGCAAAATGTCACTCAAAAGGTTAAGTCTCTGATAGTACCCTCTCTTGTTCTACTGTATTTCTCTTCACACAATCTATTACCAGGAAGTAATGCCTACAGTTACTTCAAATTAGTTATTATGCCATTGCATATGTATTAAAAATTATGTTAATGTATTTCCGAGTAATCCAATTACTTCCACAAGATGAGTCTGTTTATCTTGTAGATTCTTTAGCTGTCTTTAAGACATTACAGAAATATCTGATTACCATGTTTTATTGAGACAGATAAGCTTATTCTTTGACTTGTGCAAATTATCTTCCATCTCTGAACACTAACCATTTTAGCTATATAGCTTATTATTGTAATTTTCTGTAGTCAAAGATAACACAGAAATAACGTGAGCTGTATCAAGCGTGACTACCATCTCTGTACATTTAGGTCTCATTAGGATCCTCCTTCTTTGATAGATTGCCTACTTCGTAACTTTTTCCACATTTTGTGGCTTTTTTTCTTTCATTTTTGTAAGGAATTTATCAATTGTTTTCTTTTCCTGTCCTCACATTTGTTTTATGGACTTCTATCAAATAATATTTCTTCAACTTTTAACTACTGTCTTTGTTTCTACTCTACAGATGAGCCTTCATTCAGTGTTCAGATCACCTTTTTATATCAGGTATTGTCCATTGCCTCACTGTTCAACAAATACCTTAATTTTGTCATATTTTCATTAAGTTGCTGATCCTCTGCTGGACACCTCACTTGAGCTTTCCTTTTTTTACTGTTAGACTTTTTACTACATCTTCTTACAGTTTAAAAGTGTAGGATTGTGTGTGTCAGCAGCAATTATAACTACAAAATCTCAGTGTTATTTCCTGATTCTCTTCTAACCTCAGAAATGCATACAGGAAACTTCTACTGTCTTTCCATTATATTAATCCATTTTATGAACTACATGAATTTACAGTGAGAGTGGTGCAACACTGGTACAGGTTGCCCAGGGAATCTGTGGATGCCTCATTCCTGGGACTCTTCAAGACCAGGGTGGATGAGGCTTTAAGCAACCTTGTATTGCTTAAAGGTGGCCCTGCCCATGGCGTGGGGGGGCTTGGAACTAGATGATCTTTAAGTTCTCTTCCAAAACAAACCATTCTATGAATGTGCAAGAACTTACTTCTCTGCACCACTTAACCCTCTTCGACTGTCACCTGTAGTAAAGCTTTATTGCTCATCAACTTTTGATACAGCTAACAAAATTAATATTTCAAAAGGTCAAATGTGAAATATTCAACTCATTTACCACCTGGATAAACCCAGTCATCTTCAACTATCAGCAAGTCATTCTTATTTTCAGACATGCTCTCTCAGTGCATCAAGCAGAGAAGAATGCACCCTACAATTTTGCAAAGTCTCACTTCTGCTTGCAGCTGAAAGAATGGAAAGTCTTTAGTTTGCATGGATTTCACAATAATTTTTCCATACCTGTATGCTCAGGGGGGTTCTCTGAGCCAGGGAAGACCGAAAGCCCTTCCTCCTCCATCTCAAATACACTTGCCACCCTCTTCCCATGATCTTGTGTGCTGAGTTGAGTGGGACCCATGGAGGCCACACAGGAAGGGCTCACGACAATCTCATCGCTGCAGCATTTTAAGTGCCAAGCAAAGGGCCGTAGGTGTCTCTAGCTCTTCAAGGTCTTTAGTTTCTCTCTGCTACTGCAAGTCAGAAAGGAAGTACCTGTGGAAAAAACACAGATGGAAAAGAGGCAAGAGTTCAACTACTGAGGCTATTCAATCCTGAAGTCTATTAACAACCTGCATCACAAGCAAGAATCAAGGTTTTGTTTCCTTATTTAAAAAAAAAAAGTCAATCGTCCCTTTTAATTATCCATGTTTATACTCTTGAAACACAACATTTTAACAAACTGTGGTAAAAGATTAGCACACCCAGGTGCAAAACTGTCTTTTTATTGCCAAAATATTTCATCAAAGCATGCCAAGTCTTCCTTCCTGCTAACACCACCAGGGGACTTCAGCCCTGACCTTTCCAAGTGTGTAAGAGGGAAATTACATACTTTACAACCAGTGGCATTTGTTAAATTTGTTTCCAGTAACAAATAGCTCACTGCTGCCAAGCTGCCCTGGATTTTGTGGCATGTACTGCACAGCACATAGAAAACTGTAAAAGGCCATTTTGATACAATTAATTAGCACAGACTACAAAACATTGAATTTTCCTATTAATATCAGTAGCCAAAGATCAATGATGTATCAGAGAGGAGGATGGCAAAATCCACTCCTCTCCTACAGCAGGAAATTTAATGCCAGCATCACAACTATGGGAATGACCATTATGCCATCCTCAGGAAATAGATTCACTACCAACTTTCTGAGGTCACCCTTTTCTGGAAATCATGTTGAAAAGCATCTTTACTACACAGCAATAACTCCACTACAGAGCCTGAACCTGGCAAGCAAATCCAATCACTTTTTTCAAAAAGCTTCACCTGCACAGAAAAAGGCTTTACTGGTTTGACTGCACAGACAAAGTGAAACTGATACAAACTGCTCATGTAAACACCCCTAATCTGACTGAACATGCATTTGATCAGCTGATCTTAACTCAGTGATTTACCAATGCAAGCTAAAGGGATTAACTGATTTAAAAAGCAACTACGTTAAAGGCCTGTACCTGTTTACCCTGAGTAATTGTGTTCAGGACTGGAAGCCTGCCACTCTTTGAAAAACAGATGACAGAAAGCTGTGCCCAGATGCAAAAGCATCAGATAAGCAGGGACATGCCTACAGTGCTGACTGGGGAGATGCAGACAACGACAGTCCCAAGTCCCTTCTTCCTTCCTGGGTATGTGGACCAGAACACGGAACTCTTCTTAGAATGCCAAAAGCAAAGATAAAAGCAATACTTCCACAAACCACCCCCTCCCAGTACTCTGGAACAGTAATGGAGTATAAATGCAGTCATACTGTCAAAGCCTGCTACACTCCTGCCATCTCCCATTACACTGTGGCAGATCATAGGTGCAGGTGTTAAAATCCACAGGGCATATTAATTCACATGACCTTTGTAAACACAGCCTCAGCCTGTATGAGGAATTCAGAGCTCACTCCCCTCTGGTGCATGCAGCCACTGAACCACTGAAGAAACAGACTACCTAGGATAAAAGAAGTGGCAACAAATATGAAACTCAAAGCCATAGAAAGGAAGAAATCCTACTGTGGGGGTCTACAATCTAACTGATGTGATTCGCAACCAATTCAAAGGACTCACAGTCCTCAAAGGAACGACATGGCTATCACAATCAACTCTTTTTAGAAGAAGCCTCTACAGTAAATCCTGCAGCAGTTGAAAACCTTGTGGAGAGGCACAGAGCAGCATATGGAGGTAGGAAGTTCAATGAAATAAAGCCAAACCCAACTTGTATTCCTAATTCCATATAAGTTCCTCACTGATGCCGATATCAGATGCCTCTGGACATGCTCAGGCATGAAATAAGAAAGCTAAGTGTACTGCCTCAGTGTATCTCCACATTCCTTTCAGCCAATCAAAACCAAGCAAAAGACTCACTCAAACATTAATCATTGTGCAGAATGAACCAATAGCAGCAGTACTGCAGTTAATTTTTCAAAGGAAGAGTTTGATCCCCAGCTGAGGAACTGAGTGACAATGCTCAGGCCCCACCACCTTCAGTACATGAACTCAGGGGTCCCAGGCACAACTGCAATTATTCCAGAAAGCAAAAGAAGAGAGTCCAGCTTGATGGGATTTCAAAACATATCATCCACACAGCCATGACTGACATTGCAAGTGTGAAACTTGCTGTCACAGCAGGACATCTGGAGCCCAAAGGGGAGTTTCTAAGAGACTGCAGACTTCCTGGCAATGTCTGAGAAGTCTGCAGTTACCAACAGGGAGGGGAGTACAAATCCATGTACACACCCAGGACATACTGAAGGGGAAGGCCTATCAGTCACTATCTTCATGCTGTAAAACCAATCCACAGATTCCTACTTTGTGTACCAGTCTCCAGCCTTCCCAAAACAGAACGGGCCAGATATGAGAGGCTTTTCTTTTCTCTGCTCCTAAAACACCACATTTTTAGTTTTGTAGATGCAGTAACAGTTGCAGGCTCTGGGAAGCTGAGCTAACTACAATTAGCAGTACTCTTGTAATGGTCTAGGCAATGTGGTAGTATTAGGCCATAGGCTGGACTCAATGGTCTTAAAGGTCTTCTCCAGACTTGGTGACTCTGTGATTCTGGTGCTAGGTAAAAAAAAAAACCCTAGCATTTTCCCTGCAGGCACACAAGTAAGAGGCTATTTGACTAGGCACGGGAGTTAGTTTTCATATAAGGGAAGGACTCATGAAGGAGAGGTTCCTGGAGGACTCTCTCCCATGGGAGGGACCCCGTGGGGAAGCAGGGAGGGACTGTAAGGAATCCTCCCTGAGGAGGAAGGAGCAGCAGGACCCCCCAGCCTGTGAATTGACTCTAAACCCCATCCCCTGTCCCCCTGTGCCATTGGGGGGGGGGAAGGAGGGAGAGAAATCGGGAACAAAGGGATTTGGGCCCGGGGAGAAGGGAGGGGTGGGGGTAACATATGCAAGACAACACAAAGAGCAGTGCTGTGTCCTGTGTGCATCTGATTAGCGTGAAATTACATTATTATTTTTTCCCAAGTTGAGTCTGTAACTGTAATCTGTGAGTGAAACCCTTTTTGTCCTTCGTCTTGAGCCACAAGCTTCTAGTTGGCCTTTGTCCTCCCGTGTAGGGAGGAGCTTAGTGAGCAGCCACACAACTGGTTCTTTGTTGTCAGGCCCAAACCATAACACTCAGGTATCAGAAGATGGCTGCAGATCTAAATGGATCTAAATGGCCAAGAAAAAAAATCTGTTGGGCTGAGATTTCACAGGACTCTACAGCACCAGCACAGAACCAAGCCTCTCAGGAGACACCACTGTTCCAATCCTTTCATAAGGGGCAACCAGTATTTTGTGACCTAATGTTCTTCCTATACCATCTCTGCTGTAGCAGCCAGAGCATTTTCACAAACCTTCCCAAGGAACTTGGTACTTGTAGCTGTATCAGAGAAACAATGGTTATTTCCAGTTCACGTTGGCTCATTTCTCTTCCTTCCCTCTGCATCATCACATTTCTCAGTAAATGCTGGAACAGCTAGTAGGTCTGTAAGTGGGGCAAAAGTACACATATAACAGGTTTTGATTAGGAAAAACTTGACAGAGACACTTGTACCCTTCAGGGCAGAAAGAATCCTATGCAAACCTGTCACTCTGAAAATTAAGTAATATTAAGTAATATTACCTGTGAAAACTGTTAAAACTCATAAGGAAAAAAAAATTTAGATTGTCAACGGGAGGGACAAACCATGAAAATCCAAGGTGTGCAAACCAGTGCAACAGGATAGCATGCAGAATAACTTTGAACAGTATGTTTACCAAAAATGGAAAGAACAGTTCTGTAACTCTCGGGGAACAGAGAATAGCTCTTTGCCCCTGCTGTTAATCCCTCTCTACAGAGAATTGCAGGGACACAGTTTGAAATCACATTATCCATTTTAATCCCTCAGAAGCAAAAAGACAACGACAAACCGGGAGGAGTTTGTAAGTCACTGTCCCTCGCAAGCTGATAAAAAAAACACCCAAAAACTACACCCTCCTGGTTGCTTTCATCTGCTGCTGACCTAAGCTTCAGCTGACCACGAGCAGCTGCCCAAGTGTGCAGCACTGGCTTGTGAGCTGCGCAAGTTGTTGCTGCCTCTGCCAGCTATGCAAAAGAGTCCTGCGCAGCCTATTCCTCAGGGATGGACAGCTGCATTCTGGTCTCTTGCCCCCCAGGTAAGCATCTTATTCCCACCTCTGCCTCTCTAGCTCTGAGTTTTAGAGGCCCACTCCCTCCTCTTTCTTTGGCTTTCACTCCTGCTGCTGACCCACAACTTCATTACCCATGTTTTTGCTGACTTCTGGCATAGCCCTTGCCCATGCATTTGTCTCTTCCTTTGAACTGGTGCAACCCTGAGACTGACTGGATTCTCACTCAGCTCTCATGGTGAAGACTTCCTTTAGCTTTAGCTTTGGTCTCAAAACACAGCACACTGTCTCCTACTCAGGTCAGGTATGGATGCCACGGGAAAGTTCAGAGAACAGCAGAAAAAGTGACTAACAACTGAACAGATTAAAATAAACAAATGTGTCACTTGGTTGAAAGAGTACTGGGAGGAGACCCAGGAAGGTGTAACAATGACGTACAGCAGCACAAAAGGTGTTATTCTGAAAGACACCAAGCCTAAAAGGAATAGAAGTAAACCAAGAAAGGGAAAGTCAAGCTATTACAGGAAAACACCCTAAAGGTGAGTTCTGGGAGACTGGAGGGCAGTGATACAATTCTCCTTCCAAAATTAGACCTTATATTACAATCAAAATGCAAAGAGGTCTGCAGACATTTCTGCATCTGAACCTAATACAACTTAGATGCTCTCAATCCACAGAATATGCTATTATAAACAAACACTGGCAGCAACAGAAGTTCCAAGCCAGTTCCAATTCCTACCTCAGGTAAGAAGAAATAAAGGACTAAAACAAAAAAAGTCCTTTCCATTGAACAAAGTGGTTTGCAAAGTGAATTAGGATCATAAGGCACAACTGTACTACTATACATAATGCAGTAATTCAGGGTAGAATCAGCTCAAAGTAACTCTGCTTTGCTCCACATTTAAAAAAACAAACAAAAAGAACACACTATCACCAACAAAAAAAACCAAAAACAACACAAAACACAACCATAACTCACTCCTTTTCTATGATCTTTAGAGAACAGGATTTCTTTCTTTCCTACATAGCTTGTGGATTCCCCCCAGACTGTACATCAGATGAAGACAGATGTGTCCACTCCCACCCAAGAACCTACAAGTTCTGCAAAAAATCTCCTCACCCTAACAGCAACTGTTTTGCAAGACGTCTGCTCTCCTGTTCACAGGCCTCATCCAGGAGATGTTCACTCCCATTATTCCTTGCCTGTCAAAGGCTGAGGTTTTGGTTTTGCCCTTGCCTTCACCTCTTGGTTTCTGCCTCATCAGAGACTGCCACATCCACAAAAGCAGCAAGAGGTAAACAGTGTATGTGTGACTGCTTTTAGGATGGGTAAGAACCTGAAACGGGCTGTGCCTTTCTGTTTCCCCCCTCCTTCTTTCCCAGCTGCCAGATGCCCTTGGTCCTGTAACTAAAAGGAGGAGAAAGGAGACGAGGTTACTGGAGTTCATTCACACTGCACACGGGCTGCTCTTGCCTCTTCCTGTTTGCATAGAACCCGGTCCCTCTGACAAAGGAAGAGGGAAAGCGACAGAGAGGGAGAGAGAGAGAGAGAAGATGGTGGTATGAGAGAATAAACTTTTTCCTATTTAATGAACCGGAAATTAGTAACGAGTGATATCAGGAGTGATGTGGCCACCTTGCTGCCATGAAATTCCTTTAAAGGCCATGGACACAAATTCCCTTGTACTCTAGAAAACGTAACAAGCCAGGTCTCGGTAACAAAGCTTTAGTCCTTTTGACCTCTTTGAGGCTTTCTACTGTGACCTCAGTTTTCATGCTTCTGGCTAACCCCAAGTATAACCACCTCAGAAATGGCAAAAACTAGGGCACATACTGAGTGGTTACAGCAAGAGAGATGTTACAGAAGCAGAACCCCCCCACCACCCTCTCCCCTCCAAGCCGTCTTGTAAAACGACAAGTCATCCTTCCTCAACTCTGTCTGGCCAAATGAGCTGTGAAGCCGGTGTCCTGACATAGGGAGCAGACAGAAAACATTCACTTTGGAGCAATACCAACTTGTGCAGCCCCCATGGGGATGAACACAAGCAGAACTTGCCATTTCTAGCTGAACTGCAATAATCCCCCGCGTCTGGCTGCAAATCCAGCTCATCGACAGCTCGGCACCGCTATCAGCACCGACCTTCAGATCGCAGGAAGCACAACGGAGGCTTTGACAGGGGCTTCCAACAGGAAAAATCCCATCTGTGCTCCTCCCAGGAGGACAAAACACACAAAACAGAGCAGCTCCCCCCTCCTGCAAACCAAGGAGCAAAGGGCAGCTCACCACCACTCCTTGGGAAGGAGGGGAAAGGAGGGGTTCCAGCCCTTGTCTACAGAATATGTTTGTCAGCATCAGCTACAATAGCAAACTCTTCCTATGGTAACTCAGGTTAAAAAAGCAACAGCATTCTTTTGCCAGGACCATTCATTATTTCCTCAAGCAAATTAATCTATCCTACTAACAAGCCTTTTGTCGCTTGCACATCTAAATGTATCTATGCAAATGCAGTTTTGGTTTGCATGGGCTTTTTTCTTCCTGAGGCCCCCATACTGGCTAATGGTGTCATTCTTTCACACTTCTAACCACACCACCAGACACAGATACACAAGCACAAAAAGAAGAAAATCAAACTCTAAAAGTGTTCAAGCAACCTAGAAAACTTCCTACTACGAAATAACTTGTAAGACCCTGCTTTGGAAAATTGAAGTTGAGATGCTTGCAGCTGACTATTCCTGCTGCTGTCCAGCTCTTACACACCCTACATGCAGTGACAGCTCCTCACATCCTACTTGAAGGCTGAAATCTCACCCCACCACCTTAGTTTCCTTATAAATGCCACCGCATGACAGCATGGAAAACATGTCCAGACTCCCTTTCTTTCTAGATTCCTTCCCTAGCTTTACTCAGCCTTTAACACCTTGTTCTACACAGTTACACATAGCTGTACAAAATACAACAGCTGCTTATTCTTTGAAGCAATAGTTTTAAGACCCAGAGCCTCCTTAGTCTTTACAGAGAACATGGTTCAAAAGAGATACGAAATACACAGTGTCATCCAGATCAGAGGTAATGGCAATAACCAGCTAGGTTCAAAAAGCCGTGGTTTTTTTAAAGTGAGGCTTGCATGGAAGCAGAGAAAAAAAATGTTACATAAGTCTTTCTCTTCGATCACTGTGTCCTTTCACAGGGATGCCACATTAGAGAACAAAAGAAAGCTCTACCTTGGAACCCACATTCTTCCTTTACTATCCTCACTCAGCCCCACAGAGGTCAACAGCTCTGCTTCAGAGAACACAAGTCTGACTCATGGCAGATTTGAGATGTCATCCAGATGCCATCTCCAAATTGAAGCAAGAGACCAGAACTTTAAACATAAAATTAAAACAAACAAACAAAAACAGGCAAAAAAACCCCAACAAACAAGAATGAATATCCAAAATAACATCCTGACAGAGCAGATTACAGGGAAAAGTGTTAAACATAGTACATAAGCAATAAGAAAACAAACTAGATTATGCCTAGAGAAAAAAAACACTGCAGGCTTTTTTTCTGTATGTTGAAAACGATACTGATAAATAATCACACAACATACAGTTTACCTGATTGTTTCCTTAAAAATCTCCACTAAACTATGCAGTCAGGAAAAAATATTTCATCACCCTTGCCTACTCCAGCCACATCTCTTTATCAACTAGCATAAGAGAAATCTGCTCAGCTCTCCAGGTTGTCTCAGCTTATCTCTTCAACATCAGTATCCCAAAATTGATGCTGACTCCTCTAAACAGGAAAGCAAACTGGTCTACTGTCAGCACTGAACCTACTACCAAAACACGTAAGGGCAGTAAGAAGCAGCTGCAACATTTTACCAGGAACACAAGATGACCCAGGACAAGCTGCAGGATGTATCACAGCAAAGCCAGGAAGGTAACTTAAAAGGCCTCAACTTGTCCCTTGTCCAGACCACCTTCTCTTTCAATCTAGTCTTCTCCATCCCCTAGTAGCTATGAAATAAGCATGAAGAGTAAGAGGTAAAAGAGGAAAGAACAGAATTAAAGGGAGGGCTGTTTATGGTGCAATTGTTTGTCCATTTTCCTGATTTCCTCCTTTCCTCCCACCTCAGAAGTACTTTCATAAACATGCTGCCTATCATCGTAAGTGCAACAGGATCGTTTCTGGGAAACAGCCCTTTTGTAACACATCTATACAGCACTTAGTATCCAAGCACCAGCCCACCTAAAAGCATCAATCAAAACAAATACACCTCTCAAAGACAAAACAGAAATACAGTACCAGACTGCAAAACAGGCAGGAAACTCATTAAGATTCCCTTAAGGGCAGTAGGGGAAAAGTAATGATTCCCATTCATAGAAATATCATCCCTAGATGTAGCACAGAGGTCAGGGAGAAATTACAGTACTACAGAAGCATCCATATAAAGAACACATCAGAGGGTTAATGGAAAGGAGTTTTAAATTGCTTCACAATAAAGCTTGACCATTACTCTATTCTCCACTCATCCATTACCAGGGATGTTATTTTGGCAGGTTCTGCTAACGCTGTTCCTAGAAGAATGGGAAAAGAGAGAGAGGGGTTCCCACCTGCAGCAGATGTACATATCCAAACCTAGATCAGCCAGAAGACTGCAGCAGAGCAAGAAGAGAGATCAGAAGAGCTGCAACAAACATGGTGAAGACTGGCACAGGGGTGCAAGTCAGAATAAAGGACTACTGAGAGCTCTGTTGCAAAGTAAACTTGCCTTGCTTTTGACTTAACTATTTTGGATTCTAGTCTGTAGGGTCTATTTCTGCTTCGGGGATCATTGCAACTAAACTCTTACAAGGTACAGTAACAGCAAAATAAGGAGGGTTTTGGGGGTTTTTTATTTGTTTTTTATAAACTTACAGGGTGGAAGCTAAGAGGGAAGGGTTAAAGGTCTGAAAATGACAGAAAGAGGATCTGTGTGACAGGATGGGAGCATGTGAGAGGGCGTGTGACAGGCTGTGTAACAGAATGTGTGTGTAGATCTCATTCCCTCCAAGGCTCTTGGCCAAATGTAGAGCTGAACTTTCTGCAGACTTTGTCCTGCCAAGTCATGTTCCCTTCTCACACTGCCTGACATCATCACAAATACTCAGCTGGAAAGCAGTCCAGAGCCAGAGAGAGTCCACCACTCAAACACCAACCAGTGAAATGGCTGCACTCACAGCACACCCACTAGATGGGAAACAAAAGCCACTGAACTTGTTTGCAGGTTATCTATCTCCAAGTGCCCAGGAGGCCTGACCCTCATCCAACCAGAAGGACCCCTAACAAGGCACAAAGAGATTGGAGAGGCTAACTGACAAATGCTTTTCTATTGCCCAAATAACATAGCCCAGAACTGACTGAAAATTTGCATAAAGGCTCCAATAGAAACAAGCAAAATAATATAACAAAGGTTTGTTACAAGCAATGTGCTGCAAGCACCCACTCTGTTCCCAGCCCCACTGCAACTTTGCCACAAGGAGAAGAAAGCCATCACACACAACCCACTGAAGAACCAAGAGGCAGTGGTTCTGCAAAGACTGATACTCCAGCAGGGTCTTCATGAAGCAAGCAAGCAAACATACTGTCACAGAGCTTTTATTACTGACTTCTCAGAAATAACTGCAAACCTGAGATGAGCACTAGCAAATGTGAGCATGTGTAGGAGTGTGTGGGAGCAGGCAATGGGGCTAAGCCACCAGGTGGCTGGATTTCTTATTTTGATCCTTGTATCAAGGCAGAGGGGTGGGGATAGCCTGCCGATTCTGGGACACTATTAAAGGCACCACCCAGAGCAAGTATCAGGGAGTAGCAGTTGGAGATGATACTGAAACAAGGGGAGGACAAAGTCTGCAGTGTTTTCTTGTTCTTTCTTCAGCCTTCAGCCCTACCTGGCTGCTTAAAAGCAGCCTGATAGAAAATCCCCTCAAAGTGCAGGTTATGGTGTGAAAATTCTTGCTTTCCTGAGGTTGTCCTGGCTTCTGCTTTCTTCACTCCTATTTCTAAGAAAACAAACAGTAACTCAGGAGCTTTCTAGAGACCAATGGAAATTTTTTCTTCAGGGCCTTATAGCCTAGAAAATTAAGTCCCCTCTTCTTAGACATGCCTAGATAGCAGAAGGTATGTTATATAATCTATGTTTATTGGTATTACACATTTTAAAACACTCCTCACAACAGAAGTTTGTTCTTCCTTTCCTAAGGAAGGGAGTCTGACACCTTCCTTACGGGTCTAGCAGTGCAACTTTGCCCATCTGAATGCTACATGGAACTTAAACCATACTGCTTAGATTTCCTGCCCAGATCTGCAGATGCCTTAGATTCTGTCCCCCTCAGCAGTTGCAAACTCAGAAGCCACCTTCTGAACATCTTCCTGGCCTTTTCAAAGAAACCATAACATCATTCCTTTCCTACAGACAACAGCCAAGGGTGAGAAGTCACAAAGTTGGTGTTTGAAGGCAAGGTGAAAGCTTCTCCTCCTTTCAGAGCACACAGCTGAGTGAATTGCCTTGCCCAGGCAGCAGGACTCATGCAAGCCAAAGCATGCTGGTGAGGAGGGCTGGCCAGGGCACCCTGTGTGCATGTGTGCCTGCATGTCAAGGCAGGCACCACCACAAGCATCCAAGGCTGTTCCAGTCCAACTTCATGTGCCTGTAAACATTTGCATGTGGGTTCCTCCTGGTAGGTGCTCAAGGAGCCACTACATGTGTGTATCTGACAGGCTGACTGTGTAAAATCCTGCAAGAAAATTCACTGACATGGCATGTGGAATCCTTTGGGGGCCAGCACATTTCTGCATGTATATCCCTGACAACTGAGATCTGCTACAAAGCCGTTGCAGAATCCTGGCTTTTTGCCCTCATTCCATAAGGGCCCTTGACAGACTTTGAATTCCAAACAATTTCCTTTAAGTGGACTTGACATACATTTTTCAAGATTACACTCATTAAATTTATTTTGTAAGGTAATGACAATTTATGATAAAGCCTAAAACAGTCACTTAGACAAACAAATACACACCCTATCCAAGCAGCACCATGGTTGCTGGAGAATGTTTGTAAGAGCTTTAATTCCTTAACTCTAAAAAGTCACTAAGTGTGCAGAATGAGAATGCACTGAAGTGCCAAAAGAATCTTTCTTAAAGAGCACAGTAAAATTAGTTTATTCAATTCACTTATTAAATTAGCTCCGTTCACTCAAGGCTGGGCGAGGCAGCATAAAATGGGGGGGAATTGTTTCTCTTTTCCAATCTCTAAATAAAAACAAGATAAGGGAGGATGATTTACACTCATTCTAAGATCTGGAAGGACACAACGACCAAAACCAACTGGTTCATTTTGCCAAGTACAGATAACACTAATCTGTTAAAGTATGTTGGGTTTAATAGCACACACTTCAGCAAGTGCACTTTCTCTTATGTATCCACTGGATGATTACAGCCTAATTATAAGAAAGCTTGCATCTTTAATTTGACCTTTTTATTCAAATGCCGTTTTGAAAAGACAGGAGGGAAGAAAGTACTCATCTACAAAGCACAAAAAACCACATTTTCTTATGTAAACATTTATTGTAATAAAGTAGCATAAATGGGTGGAGGTAGATACACTGTATCATCCTGTTCAGCAAGAAATAGTAATAGATTAACCTAACCAATTAGAATAAACCTTCCTTTTAAGAAAGTATCAAATGTAAAACAAAGCTTAAATTAACTAAATTTACATCACCAACTTCAGTAATTACTTTAATCAGCAAGTGAGAAGCCTTGACTTAAACCCATTAACCTTGTTTGTTTCAGAGCTGTGCCAAGAACAGCCTCCCTGGGGGGAGATAGAATAGAGCTTCCATGCCCAGTTCACCTCAAGAAATTTTACAAGTATACTATACTTGCCAGTATTTTTTAAAAAAACTTTGTAACAAAATAGAAAGCCTTACATGTTAGGAGACACTCCCTTGTCAGTCATTTGCTTTAGCAATCGGTCTGATACTCACCTAACATCTTTTTAGGTACACCCCAGAAAAGTTTCTATGCATACGCAATACATCCCACAGGATAGTTCTACCAAATCCTACCAACACTAGTTTGGGTTTATTTAAAACAAGAACCTTAACTGTTTCTTTTTTACTGTAAATAAAAGAAGTTATTTTGCTTTACAAGAAATCTGGTTTTGAGATCTTAAAATCTAAAAGTGCAAACTCTGTTGGCTCCAGAGATGTCTCCATTTTTGAGTGAGGACACAAGAAAGGAATTTGTCTACACTCCAAAAATGGAAAAAAAGGTATTTTGTCCTAAGCAGGAAGTCACAGAAAAAAAAACCACACAGAAATGGTAAAGTAACCCATCACACCACTTCTAATAGAGAAATTTTTAAAATTTCTCTTCTTATTTAACAATACCATACACATCACAAACCCACTGACTACAACGCAGCTTCTAGCTGCAGTAACAGGAACAAATTGCTAAGTCAAATGTTGTACTGGTATATTAGCAGATGTATGATCAAATGAGCAAGTTCAACCACTGGCAGTCTAATGCAGACCTGTACCTGCCAGCATTGCCCTTCAGCAAGGGAAGCATTCCCTTGAACCCC
This sequence comes from Chaetura pelagica, assembly GCF_000747805.2. Classification (NCBI taxonomy): domain Eukaryota; kingdom Metazoa; phylum Chordata; class Aves; order Apodiformes; family Apodidae; genus Chaetura; species Chaetura pelagica. The sequence continues at coordinate 3,049,495 of NW_009953571.1, forward strand.
CTCCTAAAATGAAGTTCCTTCCCGTAGTCAAGAGAACGTGATTGTGTCTTCCTAAATCATTAGGCTGTGAGGAAAGCAAGGTAACATGTCCTACTGCAGACCAACAGAACAATTTCCCTAATGAAACAAGGTATCTTTGAATGAAAGGTTTAACCTCTGTTCTGAACACTGATTTTTCTCCAATATTGCCAAGTTTGTGAAACTTATTACTTTGGGAGAGCGGGGGGGACGCGGGTGTTGAGGGATGTGGAAGGGAGGGAGGGTGACATACAATCTGATAAGCTTTTCTACTCAATATGCAGAGATCCACACATCTGCAACAATGAGACTTTCACAGCAGCTGCCTCCAGAGGAGAAAGCAGGATCACCCTTAAATTCATTCAAGACAAAGCACATTATATTCTAACTCTTCCTCAGGCAGATGGGAACACGACTTCTGAAAAACAGCACCAGTTAAAGACCTTAAATTCAAAACTGAAAACTGTCAATCTGGATAGTCAAACAATCACAGAGCAGATCTGATTATAAGAGACATGACTTTTGAAGTCTGAGACCATCACAACTTAACATTTAACAATAGCAAAAAAATTGTCCTGTTTACCACAGAACAAGTGCTCTGACTTGTGATGACTAATCCTAGAAAAAGCATCTTTCTTGAAAAAAAAAAAAAAAAAAAAAGAGTCAAAGCAATCAAATGCACTTTAACCCACTGGAAACTCAACTCTTCCTGCAGGTGTGAGATCAGGATAAGGCAGCAAACTCACGCTTTGTACTTTTACAGCCACGTGCCTGCTCTTCTGCACACCCTCTGCCTGCCTGCTCACTGCACAGCCAGCTGGTAAAGGAAACATGCTGACAAGGCACAGAGAGCTCTGGCAGCAGTAGCTGGAAATGACAGACAACAGTAACCAAGGGCACAGAGTTAGGACGCACTAATTCTTTTATAAAGTTTCCTGTTTCTTATTTCTTTTAGATTAGACAATTTATATATATAGTCCATGCTACAGTACTCCCCTTGCTTCCCTTCACAATACAAGTAGCTGCAGGTTTCCTCCAGCAGCTACAGAACCTGGGAGCAGCTCTGCAACAAACCATGCTCTGTCCTACCTGAGGCTGTTTGGGTTTACGCGCCCTAGTTTTATCTGGGGGGTGAGTAGGTTGTTAATTATTTTCACTCCTGCTTTTCTCCTGCAAAAGCTGGCTTTCCTGTATGAAGAAGGATGTATGGGCATATGCACACAAGAAAGAAGTATCAGTGAACTCTGATAGATTTCAAGGAGTTGCACCACGAAGCCACACAGTCAGTCTGCCCTTGCAAGTCTTGCAGCAGCACCTTCTGGTGAAGGTGCCACAGGTGTGATAGCAGAGAAGGGCAACAAGGCTAAACTCCATGTGGTCCTGGCACAATACGTACTTGACCCAACACCCTCTTTCCACAACCCACGGGAAAGAAGGGCTGAGCTCTGCAATATTTAGCTGAAATTTTCAAGCTGCATTTGCTTCCCTAACTGGAAGAGAATTCTTTCTTGTTTCTACTTCAGCAAGAGGGTTATGCCTTGATGAAGAGGCTTATTCCACAGACCAATCCCTCCACTCACTAAAGGAAGTAAAAAAAACCAGCTTTTCCTTCTTATTCTGTCTGCCCCCAGCTACAGGCTTCTTCCTGACACCTAAGGAAAGGCAGATACTACACGTACCTTGGAACATGCAATAGAGCTGAAAGGACTCCTTCTACCAACACACAGTCTGCCCCAGAAACTGGCTGACATGAGTGATCCAAATGGTTAGTCAGTAATATGACTCAGTGCTGGAGACTCCCTCCAAAAAAGCCTTGCTGTGCCTTTAGGAAAAATGAAAGGGTGTGGGGGAGGAGCACAACAAAATTCCAGGAGTTAAAGCATTTTCCTTCCACTAATGCTGCAAGGTTTCCTTCCATCCCGTAACGAAACACCCGTTGGGCACAACCAGTGGCAGTGAAACAGCACAAGTCCCGTAACGAAACACCCGTTGTGACAGATCCGTGGGCACAACCAGTGGCAGTGAAACAGCACAATGAAGGGTCATCACCAAAGTAAGCAACAGCTACCTTCTACCAGCACCGTGCAAACAGGTAAGTGTGTGTCCCAGAAAGCTCACCGTAGGGGTTGACAAGATGCAACAGGTGAAGAAGACAGAGAAACGCAGAGTTGAGCGGGGAAGAGGAGGGAAGAGAAAAGCTAACAAGCTGCAACCAAGCAAGCACACATCACCACGCTGCACCTGACAGCACCCCGGAGGCAGCAGAGATCCGGGCTCCCTGGGTGCCTGCTAACAACCCCGAGTCACCGACCCCCCTCCCAAAACGCCTGCATTAACTCGCCAACTCCATTCACCCCGTGTCGCTGCCCACTCTCCTACTTCTTTGGCAGAGGGACCCTCTGCAACGGCGCGACTGCGCAGGCACGGCCGGCCCGGGCCGGCCCGCCCCGGACACC
>NW_009953571.1:3055644-3064339 GCF_000747805.2 Chaetura pelagica
CCCGGGGCAGCGCTGGGGGGCTGCTGGGCCCGCCTCCCTGCTTTCCTGTACCCGGGGCTTGTCGCTTTTTTTGTCCTCCCAGCTAACCAGGGTGAAGCCCGTGTTTGCCCTGCCCTCCCCAGGCACAGTCTCGTGGGAGTCTGCACGTCTGAGCAGTAGATCCTAACCATAAGTGACCCTCTCGGGCTTTTTTTCACCTGTAAAGTGTCGACACCTGCAGTCCCCCAAAGCTATTAATTTGCCTTTCTCTGTCCAGGGTGTTGCTACACTTTATAATAGTTCTTGAGAAACTGCTTGGTTTAGTTTATAAAACGTTACAGAGCTTTTGGGGAACCACATGCTAAGCACAGGGGGAAATCTGAAAGACGGAGGAGAGTAAGGAAGTAGAGAATTCCCCCAAATGCCCATGCTGGTTGATCAAAGAGGTGTGAGTCAACTGCAACATGAGCAGGTGTCATGAGGGGAAACATGCTGTCGTGTGGTCCAGTGAAGACCCTCTGGGTTGGTTCAGTTCATTTTATCTGAGCTCACTTGGGGAGATTAACTGGATTGGGCAAACTGAGAATCCCCATACAATTTTTCTGTCTTTGTTTCCCCCCTTTTTTGAGATCCCCAGTAAATACCCATCTTGCCATAGTTCAGATTACTTCCTTGTTTTTGACATTTGCTTCATCAACAAAACTTCCAGCATCAGCTCAAACACAGATCCTTTAACCTTCCTTGGCAGTTCCTTTCCAAACATGCTTCACTCTTAAAAGTCTTTGCTAGCTGAAACTGTTTTCCTTCTCTTTCTTGGGAAGGAAAAACAAACCACGGCCTATGCAAACAAAAGCTGTTCTGCTAACCAAGCCTGAGCCCCTGCTCGAGTTGAGCAACCTTCCTCTTGTTAGAAGTGGTGCCTCTGAGTGACACCGTGTGACCATCTGTCACCTGACTCAGCGACAAGCTGGAGCCCTGGCAAAAGGTGCTGAAGAAAGCATGTGCACTCCGAGCTTAATCGGTTTTTATGACACTCTAGAATCAGATCCTTATCTTTTAAAATATTCCCTTTCTATTTCCTCAGAGCTTGTCAAAGATGAAAGCTGTTCTAATGAGTACAGAGTCAATTGTTTCCAAGCCACAGTTACGAGGTAAAAAGTGGGTAGAAGTTGTCAAGAGAAAAGACAATTATTTTTTTCCTTGTGACTGTTGAGTTTTGAGATACACTTGATGGAGGAAATGCTACATGGAGTGAGCATATGTATCTTTTCTTACGATTCTCCTCATTTAACATTAAAAATAAATCCCAATCTTGAAATTGTATTTCATTCTTCTTTTTATTCTTCTTTCAGATTCAATATGCTGTTTTCTAGGACATACATTCATGATTTCCTATGTGTTCCTCTTATCACTGGTTTCTCTCCAATCTACCCCTAAGTGTTCTCAGTACAGATACCAGAATACCAAAATGTTGCTGTTTTGACCTTCTGAACTTCTCTGTGTTTTTCTTGTTTCTCTTTTTTTCTGGCTCAGACCTCTCTCTCTCTGAGCTCTGGAATTACAAATCCTGGCCTGTTGATCCCAAGAGTCCACAATGATCAAACAAAATCCTATTTCCCCCTTTTTGTTTTTCAGCAGGTCATTCCTAGAACCAAAAGCAGGAGTTTGCCCCGGTCCTCTCTGTGAATACAGTGCATTTCATAGAATTGTTTTGGTTGGAAAAGACCTTTAAGATCATCATGTCCAACTGTTAAGGTGGCACACTGCCAAGTCCACCACTATACAGTGTCTCTAAGTACCACGTGTACACATCTTTTAAGTACCTCCAGAAATGGTGACTCAACCATGACTCTGGGCAGCCTGTTTCAATGCTTGACAGCCCTTTCAGTGAATAAATTCTTCCTAATATCCAAACTAAACCTCCCGTGGCACAACTTGAGGCCGTTTCCTCTTGTCCTGTCGCTTACTTTTTGGGAGAAGAGACCGACACTCACTTCTTTACGACTTCCTTTTAGATAGTGGTAGAGAGTCATACGGTCTCGCCTCAGCCTCCTCTTCTGACTAAACAACCCTAGTTCCCTCAGCTGCTTTTCATAAGATTTGTGCTCTAGACCCTTCATCAGCTTTGTTGCCCATCTTCGGACACGCTCCAGCACCTCGATGTCCTTGTAGTGAGGGGCCTATTTCCTAGCTGTGCCCACTATTACCTGCATCTTGGTCTTGCTCTTGTCTGACTCTCTCATATTCAGACTCCTATCTATAATCTCCACATGCTGCATCTGGCTACCCCACTGATCCAGAACAGACTGCTCCAGTATGACACACCAAATTGTCTCTGTGTTCATCCTTACAGTTTTGCCCAGGTTGACATCAACAGGCTCAGTCACTTCAACTCCTGTCATCCTGTTGTTCGTGAGCAGCTGCAGGGCACTTGGCAATGATGCCCAGCAAGTGCATCATCCTGCGTCCAAGTGTCACAGCTTCCAGTAGCATTACTAATGGTGGGCTGTCCCTGTCCTGGCAGATCTTCATCCGCAGCACAGACTGTGATCGGACGCTGATGAGTGCGGAGGCCAATCTGGCAGGCCTGTATCCCCCAGAGGGACAACAGATGTTCAACCCTAACATTTCCTGGCAGCCTATCCCTGTGCACACAGTGCCTGAGTCTGCCGAAAGGGTAAGTTCCTTAGTCTCAAGGATACGTACTGACTACTCAAGTAGTGTGTTATACTGGTTTCTCCAGAAGTCTTTGCTTCAATCTCGACTCAGATTGTCTTGACCTTCTCCTGGGACCTACCTTGCAGAGGTTCTTCTGTTTGCAGAACAAGATGAGAATTCAGGGGCTGTGTTCACTCAACGTGTCAGCTGCAGCACCTCAGCAGACCACACACGATCTGGAGTATGGCAGAAGGCAGTACCTGAGGCTGTTTATAGATGCATCCTGTTAGTCAGGGCTTCGTTACAGTTGCACATGTTGACTGCAAATTCTGTACTTCAGTGTTCTCGGTGACCTAGCTGCTCTTGTTGTCTCTGCTTAGCTACTGAAGTTTCCTTTGACCCCCTGCCCACGGTATGAGCAGCTACAGAATGAAACACGGCACTCAGCAGAATACATAAATAAGACCAAAGAGAATTGGGTAAGTGACTGTTTGCATGAGATAAGGTGGTCTTAGGCTTGTAGTTAAAGTATTATCACCTCTGTAGAATCAGAGCTCTGAGAAAAGGGGAGGAATGCCTGTGCATGTCACACAGCAGGAGATTAGAAAATTGAAGGCCTTTCTCTTTTCTCAAACCTACAGCAATTCCTGCAGATGGTGGCAAATGAGACTGGGATCCGGGATGTCTCTCTCGAGAGTGTTTGGAGTGTGTATGACACACTGTTCTGTGAAGTAAGTTTGGCCATCATCTTACAGCTGTGGGAATATGACCTTTAGGACTCGCTGGGTTTGGTAGAAGATACTTTTGCAAAATGCCATAAAACAACTTTTCACAGTTGCCACCCTACACTTAGAAGCCATGTTCTACTTTCAGAACATAACAGTTCCTACTCTCCAGAGGCATATGCCAAGAATTATCTACTTTTGCACCCTATAACCTCTCACTTTGTAGCTTATATACATATTGTGCCACACCCAAAAAAAAGTCCCACCTGCATAATACAGATCTCTTTTGAAAGTCACTAGAAAATTACTGCAATCTGAAATCTTTAGGTTTCTGTGGACAAGTCTGAGTTAAGTAAGGTCTGGAAACTGAAGGAGCTCTATGATTTAAGTTGGGAGCATAAATTAGGACTTTTCCTGGTTCTAGCTCTATTTCTCTGTTACTTTAGATCAATCACTTTTCTTTCTGTGCTTCTGTTAATGCCATCTCTGAAAGAAAATAATGCTTGTCTAGGTTAAACGGGGTTCACCCACATCTGGTTTTTGACCTATGATAAAGTACTTTGCCAGTGAAAGACTCTAGAGACAGATATTACCCTTTTACTGTCGGGAGTGAAGTAACAAACTATATTCCCCGTGAAGTTTTGTTGAAAGCATATCTTAGGAAGACTTAAATAAAATAAAAAAACAGGTTAGCTGTGCTGTGCTAATGGTAAAGTGAAGGTCATGTATCAGGAGACTCACTGTTGTTGCACACAGGTTTATTCATGTGCAACTATACAGCATGATGAAGTAACTTACAGAGATCTTCCATGTCAAACTAGCTAACTGTGGAAGAAGCAGGAAACCCAAGCATTGTGACACTGTGTCATGCTAATTCTACTAAGGTGCAAGGCTATTTAGCTTTCTGGCAGTGGTATACAGTGATATGTACTATTTGAGGGATGTAAAAGATAAATCTGCACTTTGCTATGTAAAGTAGCAGCTTGAGTTGCTGCAAGCTGAGGATATTCCAGTGCACTGCACTGCACTATGTACATTTGCCCTTTGTTTCACAAACCTTATCTTCTGTTTTGTAACAGTCACAGTGAAGCAACTTCTGTTGGTAACAAAAAATCCTTTGGTCAGAGAGATCAAGAATTTCAAATCTTCTTAATTTCAAATCTTCTTCATTTTCAAGACTCACTTAATGAGCTTACTTATTTGGCCCAGAAGGCCAGCAGACAACCACTATAATCCCCAAGAACTTGGGGATTATTAGCTCACTATCCCAAAATGAAACCAGAAAGTTTTGAGGAACGGTAATTTTACTCTCAAAATTATTCCTCTAGGCTGATGAGTCTCTCCAGCTGCTTTGGGCTTCCTCCTTTTTTCTCACTCTTACAAACAATGTCCTGAAGAGAAGCATTGTTTTTCTCACTGGAGCCAGTAGTTTCACTCTACCATCTGGACGGAGAATATAAAAAAGTCCAAGAAATTGCTGAACTTAGCAGATACTCTCTTTGTAAATTAATGAAAAGCTAACTAAATTTCTGAATTGCTGATGGGAATTTCTCTTAACTGCTCTGAGAATGAGCCCTTAAGGATCCTTGGCCTCATCTTCTGGCAGCTGAGTGGGATGTGGCAAAGAAAATTGCTCTGAGTAATGCCAGGGAACCACAACTGCTGTTTTTTGTGTAATTGGTTGCCTGCAAATCAACTGTTCTCTTGGTTCCCAGTTCTCTTTATTCTGGGCTTGACTACTAGGCTTTGTCAGTGGTGCTTGTCAGTATTACGTCTGCAGAGCAATCACTTAACTTTCTCCAGTATCCTTCAGTGGCCCTCAGAGCCTGCAAGGAAATTATGCTGCAGCTACACCAGAAACCTGGAGTTTGTGTGTGTTCTCTCACTGTGTTGTTTATTTTCTTTTTGGCTGCATGCCATCTGCAGGGCAGAATCAGCCATACATAAAGTAAATGCCCCAAGATTGTTGTACCCACATTACGACGTAACACTGCACTTCAGTTGTGCTTTCACAGAAATGTAGCCTCTAGATTTTCATCTTTAGCCTTCTCATTATTAGTTTCTGAAACATGAAATCCCAGCCATATTCTTTGCAGCACAGCAGCGTGAAGACAGAAGCATAAAAAGGGGCATATTTAAAATAATAAGAGGAAATCAGTAGCAGCATGGGCAGGGCTCCAGACTCCTTGACTTCCATTCTCAAATTCATCTACGATCTGTGCCACTTGCAGATGAGTATTCTGTTTCTCTTTCTAGCAAGCACACAAAATGGATTTGCCTGTATGGGTGACACCAGATGTCATGACTCAACTGAAACAACTAAAAGACTTTGGTTTTGAATTTCTGTTTGGGATCCACAGTCGTATAGAAAAAGCTCGTCTGCAAGGCGGTGAGTGCACCAGGGAGGGAGCTTCGTGCTGTTCTGTCTAGTTTTTGCCTTTTACAAGCTGTTCCCTTTCCTCAGGGGTCCTGCTGGGTCACATAAGGGAAAACCTAACCAAAGCAGCAAATGGTTCTGCCCACCAGAGCCTGAAACTACTTGTCTATTCAGCGGTAAGTCAGAGCTTGGAGGCTAGCTTTGCTCCACCATCTCCTCCACAAAGAGCATTTGGGCTTGGTGATAGTTTTGACACTTTGTGGCTTCTCCACAGCCCATGCAGTGATCAACACATGCATCTTTGCATCTGGCTGGGTGGGATATGCAGGATCTGGCAACATTCCTCTGGAGCCCCTGAAAATGCCCAGCCTGCACTTTGTTCCTGTTAGCTCAGGCTTGTGGATGAGACTGGCAGACCTTGGGGAGCCACTGCTGTCTTTATTTGGTAGATGAGTTGATGCCACTCAGATGTGGTGTTTCAGCAGTATAGATAGTCATCCCCCACTTCCAGCAGCCTACTGACTGGAAAGTTAACATCTCTCCTAAATTGCTCCCTAGAGGTTAATTCTTAAAGAACAATGCAGAATATATGTGGCTGGCTTTCTCTTCTTCACTGGCAATGCCACAGATCACTGTTCTAGCAGTACTGCTCCTCTCCTTTCTTCCAGATGAAAGTTCCAAAGGTGACATCCCCTCAGCACTGCATTGCCCATTACTGGTATGGTCTGAGCTGCCCTGCCACTTCCGTAAGGGTGACTGATTCGGTTTTTTTTCCCTCTTTCTCAGCATGACACCACACTTGTGGCCCTGCAGATGGCTCTAGATGTCTACAACAAGATTCAAGCACCATATGCCTCATGTCATTTATTTGAGCTGTACCAAGAGGATGATGGGTGAGGGCTGCAGTAAAGATGTCTGCTGTGATATCACCTCAATGGTTAGATACCTAGGCTAGCCTCTACTCTAGGGTATGAAATCTTGCTCCTAGGGACAGACTCTTAGGAGGAAAACTACCACCAGAATAAATGAAAGTGTGGGCACTGAGTTTTTGTGAAGGGATTACCATAACTGGAAGGAAACAACAGATCTAGCTGTGTTTTGTTTTCAGTAACTTCTCTGTGGAGATGTTTTTCCGGAACGAGAGTGGGAAAGAACCCTTCCCACTGACAATCCCTGGATGTCAGCATAAATGCCCACTGCAGAGATTTTTGGAACTCACAGATCCTGTTGTTCCCCAGGACTGGAAGCAAGAATGCCAAGTAGCAAGCGGCATACGTGACACAGGTGAGCCCAGGCTGGACCAGAACATGGCAGAAAGGGAAAGCTTAGATGATACCATATTGACCACTTGTCTTCTTCTTTGCAGAGGTGTTTGTGGGTCTGGCTGTGTGTGGATCCATTCTCCTTCTCCTTATAATCCTCCTCTTGACTGTATTCTTTCGCATACAGTCTCAGCCCCCCGGCTACCGCCATGTTTCCAATGAGGGAGAAGAGCAAGCCTGACAGCTGCTTCAGCTCTTTCCCAGGCAGTAGGAGAGAGCAGTGTTGCCCCTAAGGATGAGTGGGAACCTTTGGTGACTGTGCATTCTTCTGCTTTGGCCATCGCTTCCCAGAATGAAGCTGGACTTGATTTTTGGATGCTTTCTGAAAGCGACATCCCAGAGAGGACTGACCTACTCTAATGGAAATGACACCTTAACTCTGAAGTCTCAGTATACTGTGTGGTGCCCCCAGTCCTCATACACCTTATGCAGTCTGGGATTCCCAGTGTGGCCCGTTGGAGCTGGTCAAGAGTTTTCTTCCTTTCAGTGATTGTAAATGTTACCACTCACTATCACTGTAGCAAAGGGGCTTGGGCCTCCATCAGCTGCCATATCCAGTGCAGTCAGGAGCTGCATCTCTCTTCTTGGTCAAGATGCTTTGAGTGCTTTTCTCTCAAGCCATTGGGCTGATGAGGGTGTGAAGGCTGGGCTTGGAGCAGAGGGCCCAGCTCACCAACAATGCACCAAGACTCTGTCTGACTTACTCAGACAGTCCATGCAGACGGAACTGCTGCAGATGACGGAAGACAGTGAACAGTGTTTCTCGAGGTTGCTACTGGCAACTGGTCTTTTTTTCCCCTCCTCACATTGTGGTTCAAGAGAAAACTGGCTTGGAATTAGGAAAAGATTGAAAATCTGGCAGTAGTTTCTAAGATTCAGCTCAGAGTAGGTTGTATATGGTCCAAAGAAGCTCCAAGGGCTGCATCAGAGAGATGGATTCCTGTGACCATAACAAACCCACACCCAATTTCTTGTATAATGTTGTCTCTAGAAAGGAGAGTCCCTGTAGATAAGAAACTTTGGCCCCTTCTAAAGATTCAGCCTTTGAATTTGACTTCCCCACCTCCAAACTTCAAGTACCTATTACAGGGAATATCCAGTACTGCAGGTGGTCCACATTTCAGCTACAAGCCCAAGAAATTCACTTTACTAGCAGAATGTTTTTATGCTCTAATTAAAGAGACGTAGCAGAGCTGTTTACCGATTACTAGATTAAATGCCAAGTTTTATAGTTTTTCTTTCTGTCTTCCCTATTGGATGGACAACCACAAAAAAAACCCAACACCCCAAACCATTAATGATCAGTTTGCAGGTGATGGTTGATCCCTTTATTTGGCATTTTGTCCAAAGTTGATTTTTTTTCTCCAGGCTTGCCTCTCTGTGTGCACTGCAGCTGCTGCAGGGAACTTCATGCTTAGTGCTCATCACCTGCCTTGTAGTTTCTGGCAGAAAATGAGAGGCTGCAGCAGGCACCAGAAGCACAGGCTCTTCACATGGTGATGTTGCACATTCACTTCTTGCTTTTACTTCCCTTTCTGGTGCAGTTCCCTTCCCCTCTTGGCGACAGAAGCCAGCTCTTACAATACAGACATTTCCTTTTCTTCCCCTATGAAGTACCATGGGGACTTTTCCCT
>NW_009953571.1:3064373-3065784 GCF_000747805.2 Chaetura pelagica
CCCTACACCATAATTGGCATCTGCCAGCATGGGAACTGTAAATCAGCAGCAGCAGCTTGCTGTTCTCAGCATCTTCCTTACCTTTTTGTCCTCTGAAGATACAATCTAGGTCTCCTGCACAGCAAGACAGTCATAAAGAAAAGCTACTGCTCATGAGAACAGGCACAAGAAGGAGGTAATAGAAAGTGCATTTAAGAGGACCAGACCTGTTATTTTTAAAGACAGCAAATTTTGCACACACAGAGGAAAGATTTCTATGATGATTTAGATGTTTAGACTATGAATGACTTTCTGTAATTGTTCCAATACATTTCATTATTAAAATCAAATTCGCACTGAACTCTACTCTTCTTCTTAAGGAGCTCACAGGGCCAGCACCAGTGTGCTCAGTGTTGGAAAACAGGAAGAACTTACTGCAGCATTCCCCCTCCCAAAGAACATCCCTGATTTACAATCCCACTTAGAGCAGAGTGAGAATTGAGATAAACTATTTTTGACTGCAGCACCCATGCCTTGGTACAGCTTATCATACAACCCATACAACTTGGAAGGATTCACTGCAGACACAGGACTATGACTGGGGGTTCCACTGCTGTTCTAGGTCTCTTAGCCCCCCTGCAGAAAGGTAACTTCTTCCTCCATACAAAAGCAACTCAGCAGAATGCTCAAAGCAGCCACTCTCTCAAAGAAAAACTTAAGTTTAGTACAAAACTTTATTATGCAGAACTATAAAAGTGAACATAGAGAATCTGAGCAGGCCTGGAGCCTGTTCCATCCATCAACCTCTGGGACAGCAGCAAGGCCCAGGCAGCCTTGTAAACAAACTAGAAAAAGCAAAACTTTTCAGTTTAACAGCAGTCATAAGATTTGGCTCTGAGCAGAGGTGTTTGGAAGAAATTGCTCATTTCTGCTTTACAATACTTTCCTTCAGCATTCTAAAGCATGTAGGCATGGGTGAAAAAAATTTACCTAATCAGTGGCAAGGAAAAGCCTAGAGCTCTGAAAATAGAAACTACAGAATCAGTAGGTGCCCAGCTCCATACTGCCCTTGCATCCCCTGAGACAGGTGAAGAGCTCTGGCATCATCATGTTCCTCGTGGTATAGTTAAATGACTGCAAGCACAGAATAGGCTAAGCCTGAGGTCTTTACAGATGTGTATTTTCCAAGAAGCTTGCATATGGGAGAGCTTGGTGTTCCCTAGGCTACCCAAGTAACCCATCACCTCACCCCTGTAAACATTCTACCTTTTTAGGACATTAACCTTGTTAACAAGGGATTTCTTAACTCATTTTTACTAGAACAGGCTGGGGACCCTGTTGTGAGCTGCTCCACAGCAGACTACAGGAGATGGTAACGTCTGACAAGTCATGACAAGCAGATGTGGCAGACTGGAAGAAATAACTTCAGCAG
>NW_009953571.1:3065913-3079548 GCF_000747805.2 Chaetura pelagica
TCAGCAGGATCTGAGAATATCTTTGAAGTTTTTCTAGTGCCTCAGAAAATGTGTGGTAACTCCACTTGGAGGAGGAACCGAGTACTGACACAAATTTCTAGAAGGGGAAGCAAGGGGAATCAGGAAAGCAAGATCAGGTCCAGGGAGAAAGGACAAAGTAGAAGGCTAACGCCCTGCACAGCTTATACTGCCCATTGCCAACTGAATTTTTACCCTGTGATCCAGAAAGGACCAAAATACTAAATCCATTCTCTAGATTCCCCCCTTTTTGCTTCCTTCCCTGTGATTTAGAATCATTGCTTTTTTGTTCCTATCTCCTTCAGCTCCCAAGACAGTAATTTAGCTTCGAGACAGTAATTTAGCTTTGAGTTTACTTGTCCCAGGGTTTGCTGGCCTCTGCCCTCCACGTCTGGACAAACTCCAGCTTCCAAGCCCCTGTACTGCCATGGCTTTTAAAAGATGTTCTTGCTTCTTGGCCACCATCTCCTCCCGGCTCCAGATCAGAATATTAAAGCCTGAGGAGAAAAATTGAACAGCATGCATCAGAAAGTCTACATCAGATATAATACTTTAGGCCATGTTCCTAAAATACCAGAAATGCAAAATGGTTTGTTTGTTCTAAGATACTTCCAAGGACAGAGGATGCAAAGATTTATTGCAGATGCTACCTCCAAGCAACCATGGAAATTTGGACTAATTAAGAAACATAATCAAGTAATTCCCAAACTCATCTGTTACAAGTCTAAGACCTAAATCTATAGCCAGCTCCCTTAATCCCATACAGCCTGTGAAAAACTGAGTAATCCGTGCTCTGCAGCCTAGGAAATGAGATCAATGAAACAAAGGGAGAGGGCACAGCCTAGCAGGAAAAGGCTTCCCCTCGCCCCCCCAATGTTTCCTGCTCCTGTTACGTGGGCAGCAGATGGCAGCAGCTCCCTGCTGTGGGGAGGCTTCTCGGTCCTCCAGACTCCCTGCTCTCAGGAATGTTTCACTGGAGATGACTAGCAACCTGTTTTTTAACTGAAAAGATGGAAAATTGGAAAGAAGGTCTTGATCTTTTACAGATGTAGGAAATTACAGAGCACTACTAGCAAGTGGGGTTTGGGAAACCTTCACTGACAACTTGCTTTTGTCTGGAGAAAGAAGCCTACCCTTTTCTAGGACTGGAACCCACCTGCCATTTGTGCCCCAGGTTCTTTTTACTCACCCATGCCAGAAGCCAGCGTGTCTCCCATGGGGTTAAATTTATTGAGCTGAAAATGGAAACAGAATCAGAGTCTGTAAGAGCACCACTGTTTATGTAACACAGTCATAAAGCACCACAGCTTATGTAACAACAACCAACCATCTGGAAAACCCAATGTTACCTAACAAGTATCAGAGAAAACCCACAGATGACCATGGCCCAACTCTGCTCAAGTCAGCAGCTTTAGCTGGCAGCCCTACCCCAGGACAGCGTGAGTCTGTCACAAGTGAAGAGGATGCTCCTATTGTTCTAGGCCCTGACCCGTATCTTTCAGCTGTGGTTCTGCACACAGTGGTCCTTTTAGCTGCAGAGCTCAACTCACCGAGATGATACCAGAAGCATTTGGATCATGGAGTTGACAAACCATCTCCCCGGTGTTGCCATCGAATACATCAATAGTTCGCAGCTCGTTCACCGTGTACCCTGGGAACTTGGGGTCTGGGTAGCGTCCCGCTACAATCAGGTCGTAGCGGGGGTGCCAGGTTGCCTGGTGACAGAGCAGAACAGGGGGGAGTTCAGAGAAAGGGTCTGGGCTCATACTGACACACACCAGAAAACCAGCAGTGTGAGCAGCAGTTTGTACATCACACCCGCAACCTAAGGAAGACGGGCATCCTCAGAACAGTGCTCTGCTGGGAGTTGCAGCAGTGTGGACATCCAGCCAGCAATGTAGCAGGAATCAGGATCAAGGAGATGCTCCTCTCAGACTGCACTGGCTTAACTCACCTTAATAGGTGTGAGGTGCTGAAACTGCCGATGTGGATGTGGGATCAGATGCTGTGGCTTGGACCAGTCTGAGGATGAGTAAACCCTGATTTCACTACGCTGGTCTGTGCTCAGGAGCTTGGCACCATCTGTTGGGCTGAAGTAAGCTAGGAGAGGGGGACAGTAAGGTAAACAAAAGATCACAATGCTGTAACTGGCAAGAAACATAAAAGTCACATTTCTCTGACTGGAAACCCATAGCTGTTTCTTTAATAGGGATGTGAATATGGCCATGTGTCCCAACAGACAAGACTTCACCTGACCCAAACAAACTCAATGCTCTAACAGACAGTAAAGCTGAAACTGAGAGCACAGAGTTACATAGCAAGACTTAATTTCTCATTTTAGAATCACAGAAAGAGCCATTACAAAGAAAGGAACTTGCTGGTTCACCTGTAAAGCTAGTGGAAAAGCTGGAGACAGACGTCCACAGTTTGGACTCCCATGAACTGGTAAAACTGCACACGAGAAACAAAGCTTTGAGTCTTATGCTTTGCTTTTGTCAAAAAAACTGCACCAGTAATTTCACTTTTCTAATCTCAGCCACTGCTGATGCTTCCATACTCACCTCTCAAGGCACAGTGCAAGTTTGTACAGTAAGTCTAAGAGTGTGCTGCAGCTGCCTTGTCCACCTCCCTGCCTCTGGCCACACATTCCCACTGTCTTCCTTACTTTAAACTCTAGCTACTGTGCAACTTTGAATCAGAGCAAAAGCTAATGTTACCACAACAATAAAAGCTGAGCTGAGTGGACTCTCTGCAGACATCCATGCAAAGAAAGTCTTATCGCAACTCACCTGCATTGACAGGTTTGTCATGAGGAAGCACATGAAGAAAATTTGTTTTGTTTTTGATGTTTCTGAGGTCCCAGATTTTGACTGTCTGATCCACAGATGCTGTGGCCAACAACCACTCACATCGAGAGTTAAACTCCACATGAGTCACTTTCTTCTTGTGCAACTTCAGCTTCCAAATCTGCAGCAAACAGAAGATCACAGAGAAAAAAAAAATAAAAATCATGATCTGGAGTAAGGAAATAATAATTTACTAGTGCAGAGTAAAGAGGTTGCAGATTTACAGAGTAATAACATTTCTAAAATACACCAAGAGTTTATCCACTGGAAACAAAAAAGGAGAAGAATGACCTTGAAAATGAACTGTTTAATTCTAGAACTCTGATCTACGAATTTATTACAGCCATGAAACAGGAAAATGCAATTCTGGGTTCATGGAGGGAAGCACTAGTGCCATAGGAAAAAGCAAGATCACATCTGGAATACTTTATGCAGTGCCAGCATTTCCATCTGCAGAAAAATTAAACCAAACTGGAATAGGTACAGAAAATGTGCAGCCAAGGAATAATGAAAGGCCTGCTTTGTGGGAGAAGACAAAAAGACTTTGCATCATCTTAGTTAAAAAAAGTAAGAGGAGATATAATTGTCTTCTAGAAATACATCAAAAAAAACATGAGGGTAGGAGAAATATTTCAGTTAACAAGAAAATCTGGATATAAACTGCCCATGAAAAAAATTGTATCTGATGCTTAAAGACTACTTCTAATCAAAAGGGTGAAGCTGGCCTGTCCTCCCTACAATAATGGGTATTTTCCAAGTGCAGAAAAGACTGTCATGCACTTTCAAGAGGAAAAAAAGGAAAGGAAGCAGCTAACCTTGAATAAGCACGTATCATTTGGAGCACTCCTGACTCTGCCCACTAATTTACACAGCTGCCTCCAGCCGCAGCTCGTTGGGTGGCAAAGTCTTAAAGATGTTACTCTTACAGGCAGGAGAAATGGTAATTCCAGTGTGACGCTAGAGCACAGGCTCTGGAAAGCAGGGCCCACTCCAACTATTCTCTAGTACGTGCCTGCACTACTTCAGAGGCAAAGGCACAGTCTGCCTCTGCCTGCCCTCCCGTGTCTAATGGCAGTAGTGCAATTTCTGTCCCAACACTGGCTGAATTACAGTTCAGTACCTACTCCAAGGTCATGGAAGGATATACATCAAAGAAGTATTTTCTAAATGACTCCCATCAGTGCACTAAGTTTCTGGAAGCTTGAAGGTTGTTGGCAGAGGGTGCTCGCATCTTCAGGTTACCTGGTAACTACTCTGGCCAGCAGCAAAAATGCTCAAGCAAGTGGTAGCACATGGCACAGTCCCTGTTTGGGAACTGCTACCATTACACTCAACAATGTCAAAACGTCTAATGAATGGCAGAAGTGTAGGACTTCTCATCACCTAGACAGTGAGTGGGCTCATGTCCTGAGCTACAAGGTACTTGCTCCTCTTTTCAGGATCCCTGTAATGTAGGAAAGCACGAGCCACAAAGGTTCCCACAGACGAAATGCCACATGGAGCCATACAAACCTCTTCACCAGAAGTGCTGAGCAGGACCACGTTGCCTATATTGTCACCTGTGACCACAGCACGGCAGCTTGCAGAAACATCAACACTGCAGTACCAGCAACTAGAGAGAAAGACACAAATCAGTGCTGCCTGCCAGACAAGCGAAGGCAGTGGAGGTCTGTTTCACATCTCATGCCTGACAAGGGAGACTGCAACACATTGTAACTGCAATCTCCTGCCTGATGGTGTGGGCCTGAGCATCAGGAAGGGGGACAGCTTATCAGCATTGCTTTCTGTCAGTGTCTGAATATGAAGTAACTTCCTAGTCATTTGTGAAGGGTTCATTAGATGGAGTGTGACACACTGGGATGGTAGAACATAACAGAGGCTGAAAAGCCACTTGGTGCCTGCCCACAGACACACCTTGGGAAAGATCAAAACAGCCTTCTGACATCAACAAATGTACAGCAATAGCTTTAAAATTACATTTTCCACAAAACACTGAAGCAGCAGTAAAGGCAAGACAAAAGCTTTGGACTGTAAAGTCGCACATCAAACTGTCTCAACTCCATGCTCCAGGAAGCATTAGTGAATGCTTATCTGATACAGACATAGGTAAAGACATACATCTTAACCCCAGCTCTGCTGGGAGGGGAATGGCAGCAATAATAAAGCTGGGGTCCTACAGGAACTTACTGGGAAAGCTTCACTTGCAAAAATAAATTGTTCTAGAATTCAAGGTAATGGAAAATGGCATGGTGAGCCTGACACCACCAGAAGGGCAGCAGAGTAAACTCAGTAACCCAAAACTCAGCTTGTGCAGGAATGTTTTGTGGCTTTCCTATGCTACCTGTGTTGCTACAGACAGAAGAGAACACTGATGACGAGGAAGAGGAGGAAGCTATCCTGCTCTTCTCACGTCACACTTTATGAAATGAAAAGCTGTCAGTATCTGCAAGACAGGAGATGGTGTCACCAGAAGATACAAGGAGCACGTTCAGCCACTGCAAAAGCCTAAGTGCCCTGCAGCTGCCTAGCTTGTTACCCACCCTGCAGTGCTAGGGTCAGAACCAAGAGCCTGTTTCCAAGCTCCCTCACAGGACAAATTCATACCAGGAGCCTCCTACTACTGGCAAAGATGAAGATGTTAGAGAGCACAAGAAGCAGCACAGCATTAACCCCAAGGTACAGAGATTCAACCCTGTGGTGCTCCCTTCTCACCAAACATTATGGTACTCATGGCCGCAGTCTGGGGCACGGGAGATGACTTGCACCGCTCTGCCCTCCACGTCCTGCAGACTTAGGGTGCCATCCCCTGATGCCACATAAAGCTTCACTGCCTCATAAGGACTGAACTTCATGTCTCCGAGAGAATCTCCTGGCCCTTTCTGGAATACACACAAAGCCAAGAGGCATGAAGGTTAAAAGTGGAAGTCAAAATCTTAATACAACACTCCTCTCCTGAACACACTGCTGGCTTCCCTAGGTACAATACACTGCTCTTTGACAGAACTCCTCTTTTCTAACCTGTTTCCACTCCGAGCACATACATTCTGAGCCTTTAACTTCAACCTCACCACTTTGGGCTGCAAACATCATTAGCAGTATTGCTGTTTGTGCTGTGGGGTAGGACTACTCTGCAGTGGACTACCTGACTCAGACCAGGCTTAGATCACACACAAAACCAGCACCATCCAATGCAGAAACGACAAAGTCTCATGACAAGCCTGCACCAAGCTTTTCTTACAGAGGCTTAATTCACCAGTTCCCTACAAGGTGCTTCCAGTGCTGTATCTGGTCTTTCTCAAGGTATCAGCAGGCAGGATGAGAGCAGTGAAAGGAGAAATCCTACTGCTAACCCAATGGCACAGGAATCTTATGTTCTGTGTTATATTGTTACTATGTTATGTTGTTTTGTTGTTTTCCTCACAAGCTGTCTACTGAAGAAATGTGGAAACTCTACACAAAGACAGAAAAGAAGGATGCTAGCTGGGAGTCCCCAAACTCTGATACTCAAGTGCACCCCATCTACTGCTAACAGAGCAAAGTCTCACTGTAAATATATGTTGAGAAGCCAATGAAAAATTACAAAAGGTGCATCCATAGAGGCTGCCTGTCCTCACAGCAGCAGAAGGAAGATGGCATGCCCAGGCATCACTGCTGTGACAGGCATCCCACTGAGATTTAAGATCCTCATGTCCCAGGACCCAGTCTACCCCTCCTTGCTCACCTGACCAGCCATCCCAGCACTGCTTGAGTTCATCTTCTGCCCTATTATGAGTCTGCAGCTGGAACACCCAGTTTGGAAACCAACCATGAAAGCTGCCACCCAGAAAGAATCAGGTGGGGAAAAGCAAAGAGGAAGCTGAATCAAATTCCCTCACTTACCTTTAAGCACTGAACTGAAGTAACAAATTAAAGAGCTCAGGCTTCCTTGTAATTCCACAAAAATGCAACAGGCCGGGAAGATGATTCTAAGCACAGGCAAAGTGGTGCCTAGCAATTAATCTCCTCTTTCCAATCATAATGAAGGAGCCCAGACTCCTAATTTTGGTATTTTAGATAACTGCCAGAAGTTAGGTGGAATGAATTGGGGTGATCCTGACTTGAAGTCAGTGGCATTTATGGAGAAACACGGAGGGGACTATAAATTGTCATGTAAAAACCACCTAACAACAAGCAGCACTGCTGACAGGTGAAGAGGCTAGAAGATCCCCAGGGCACAGAGCTATGGGAGGTTTAACAACAGGTAACTGAGGAAATCCACTGGCACCTCCACGCTCTCCCATTTATAACAGGAAGCAGCATCAAAGAGTTCTCCCCCTTCATGAAGAAAAGCTCTCTCCTACCCACCACCCCATTTCAGGGAAAAATAAAAGTGAGTGAGCCTCCCTGGAGGAGGGATGATCCCTGAAATGCAGAGGATAAAGGACATGTATTTGGAGAAGAGAAAGCCCAGCGCCCATGTATGAAGAGACAAAACATCTCTCTCTCTCCCTCTCTCTCTCTCTCTCTCTCTGTCCCTGTAGTGCTCCTGCCAGCAGGACACAGAAGCCCAAGCATTGCTGAATTTCTTACTCCCAGTCCTCGGTGCTGGTGAAGACCCGGACAGTATTGCCATTAAAATCCTGCAGGGTGGTGGTGCCGGCAACTGACGAAGTGTACAGCTGACTAGGGTTAAAAGGGTTAAACTTCATTCCTGTGATGGGTCCCTGTAGCGCTCCTGCCAGCAGGACACAGAAGCCCAAGCATTGCTGAATTTCTTACTCCCAGTCCTCGGTGCTGGTGAAGACCCGGACAGTATTGCCATTAAAATCCTGCAGGGTGGTGGTGCCGGCAACTGACGAAGTGTACAGCTGACTAGGGTTAAAAGGGTTAAACTTCATTCCTGTGATGGCCCCTCCAGCTCCCATCTACAAGGAAGGGGATGAACAGAAGAAAAATCCACTGAGTGATGGGGAAGGAGAAAAGTGTGTTCTGCAAGTCTGCATTCACTGCTATGTCCTTAACAGCAACAGTGAAACACACCACAGCCCTTCAAGGAGACAAAGGCAACCATGTCTTCCCACATGATAGCTGTCTAGGCAGCTGTCCTGGAGGACAAAACTGCAACTCCTTCAGTCCCCAGGCAATGTATTCCCTGGCTGGCTGGCACCACACTATTTACAAAAAGAGAAAGATGACTGGAATTTCTGGAGGATAGACCTCCTCACAGTATATACCTCTGTTAATTTAAAAAGGGGATAAAAGTTAAAGAGTCTTTGAACCCCTGTCAGAATGGGGATGGCTGAATACAGCAACGAGGGGACATGCCAGCTATATAAACCATTAATTCTATCTTCTCACTTTAGATAACAGGACTTTGTTTCTCCCCAAAGGTATTTCCTCATCTGACAAAGAATAAAAGGTGAGCAGAGAAAAGTCAAGACATAAAACAGACAGACCCTCTCTGCCTGCTTGCTTCTGGCATCTCTTTAAGAGAACTGTTTTGCCAGTTGCTGTATTATTTTTCTACTGAGCACACACCAAGTACCGATTCATTATGAATTTAATCAACACGTCTCTGTTCTCCCCAGTGCTAGAACAATCTGGGACCCAACAGACGTGCTGCTGCATCCCAGTCCTGCCATGACTGGCTACCCTGCAGCCCGAGACCCTCATGTGCTTCTCACAACAGACCTCAGTTGTGATCTGCAGTATTTCGTGGTACTCCAGTTTTCCCTCCCACCAATTCCATACACCCACAGGCTTACCCCTTTTATGAAGCAGGTTTTAGTAAGCACTTCATAGTCCCAAAGGATGATGTCTCCACCTTTGGAACCAACAGCTAGAGTACTAGGGTGTGTTGGATGCCATTCCAGGCATGTCACTCTCCTATCAAAGGGACTTGCTGTTCGAAAGAGGCGGTAAGAGGCAAGAGAACGCAGAAAGGGCAGCTGCAGACTCTGTTGAAAAGATAAAAAGAATTACAGCTTTTGCAGGGATCTCGGAGATTATCTGAATAAGGAGTGGTAACAATTTCTAATAGCCATTGGTGTTAGAACAGTCACACAAAATTCTTAGCCTCTCTGTAGAATGAAAAACCCATGCTGTCCCCAAAGGAAACAGCCTGTGACTACACAAATCCACATCAGCCACAGCACTCAGAAAGCAACAAAGAACTAAGAGGTATCACACTTAAAATGATGTACAGGGAGCTAAGCCTCCTGGGCTGAGCTAAAAAGACAGGATAATTAACAAGGGAGAAAAACATGCCTCCACACCAGTAAAAAGCACTTATGATTATGTCTTTACTGAGCATCCCAAAATGTTACAAATCGTCCAGAGATACAATGTTATGGTCCTCCACCTAAATTGCTTGCAGCTCAACTACACAGGGTTAAGAGTGAACAGGACACATGAAACAGGGGATGAGAAACCGTGACAGGATTGTAATGTTATTCAGCTGAGGAACAGGTACTGCTTGGATGAGCTTGGTGATTCCTTCATCATTTGGATACTTAAAATAGATAAACCATCTGGAAAATAAAGCTAGACCAGGTGCTTCCCACCTACATATGTTACACAAAAAGTTAATTTTCAAATTAAGGAGGAGAATGGCTCTAAAAATCAACAAAACATTATGGACTTGATGGCATGTATCTGTGAAGAGGGAAATGAACACTAAACCTGACATGACTAGCCAAGTAGAGTGGATAGAAAAATGGTGCAACAACACAGATCAGTCTGCAAAAGTAGCACTGTGTAATAACACAACTGGTAGAGGAGGTAAGTTTAAATACAACTCAAGGAAGCACAGAATTAACAGAGGACAAAATGTAGAGTGGCAGGGCTGGGTCAATCAAAAGGGAAAGCCATTTCAGCTCCTGCATTTTACAGGATTAAGGTAAGTAAGGGTGTGCCAGACTTGGAGCCATAAATGGTGTATGTAAAGCCCCTTTAAAGTTTCCCTGATTTTGTTGAAGATGTTTTTCTGTAGGGAGCTGAGATTCCCAACTGATCATGAAGGAGAAACTCCTCACCTGCCTGAGCCGTGATCGAATGGAGCCTCCCAGCATGTTCTGGTAGACATAATGGACAATGCTGCACTGCCTCTCCAGCTGATGGTTGTTTCTCACCACAGACCCACCTCCACTCCAACCTGCCAGAGCAAAAAAAGAGTAGAACTTACTGAGGGCCAACACCTGTCGTGTTCATTCACTAAACAACATGGGGAAGACATCTGCATTTGCTGCTACATCCATGAAAAGCTTCAGCCACAAGATAAAACTCTCTAAAATATTATTCTTATGTGTCTAAGGTACAACAGCTTCTACAATTATGGAATCCAGTGTTTTCCACAGCCTCCCAGAGCTTTGTGTATGCTTCAGTTTGTTAAACCTTCATTCTCCTTGCCAAACATTTATCAAAAAGACAACAGGAGAGGACTAAAGCAATACCACAGGTGGTGCATTTCTTACACGGTATACAATTTGAGTGGATCATACCCAAAATTCAACAAAGTTATCCAAGGCCCCAGCAACTCTGAAATACACCACGGGAGGTGGTATGGCCCTGGATACAGCAAAGGGAAGGTCAGACGTGTGACCAGATGAAAAGTTAACACCTGAAAATTCCCCGAGCGTAGCAACATGAGCTCCCACACAGTTCCTGAAATGCCTGCTAGTGAATCAGAACTTTCCATCTGCTTGTGCTGTAGCCTGTCCACTCTGCCTACAGCACTGAGAGTTTTGTTTGTGATAATAGACTTGCTGACACCTCATCGCCTGGAAACCTTTCTGTTCGGAGGGATTTTTGCTGAGAGGACAGCATGCTTCTACGTTTTGTTCCTGTTCCAAGTTTTTATCTTCAGGGACCTTTACATAAAAAATGGCTTAGTTGAGTCCTGTGTCTGTGATCATCCCCATGGCAATGGGTCCGTAACACCCCAGGGAATCTAAGACATCAAATGGGAAAGAAGCGTTTCCTAAAAACAAAAATGCTATTTTCATTTAAGGATATTTATAAAAAATCCAGAAGATCAAAAACATAGGAATCATTCCATATGATTAGAACCTAAATTAAAAATTTTCTTTAATGCAATGCTGGAGCCCAGAAATGCACAAATAAACTTCTTTGTTCACATGCCAACAAAGTACCAACACTTGTCACACCTGTTGAAATAGGTACAAAAGTATTTATATTCTAATTCCTTCACAGAAGAATGAGCATCCACAGTTCTGCCTTCAGAGGTGATGGAAACTGAGGTGTTTTTTCCAAAGTCCTTTTTATTACCAAGGGTAATTTATTAAGAAACAAATTTTAGGCCTTTTTAGAATCTGCTGAAGAAACCCTTCAAAAAGTTGTTTCAGTGACAAGAAAATGTATCTGTCCTATATGGCTCAGGAGAGAAAAATCCTTTTTTTTCAAAGCACTTAGAAATCCAAACTATAGCAAAGCACAAATGCAAAGGACTTAATCTTTTTAAAAAAAGGTTTAAGGGAAAAATATTATTTGCCTCATTTTTTCCCAAGTATTAGCTACATCCAGTTCCCTCTGATCGTACAGGAACTGCAGATGCTGAACAAATCTGAAAATCAGTCCATAAAGTTAGAATGAAAATTATGTGGCTAAATTAACTACAGAAGATACTTTAAAAATCCACAATTATACACAGAACTTCTTTCAAACGGAGTATTTTTTCTCCACATCCACTGTTCACACTACCAACTGCTCCAAGTTTGGAATTATACACCAGACAATGGAAATGTACAAAATCACAGCACTTCCGTACCTATGACTGTTGAAAAACACCTCCGTAATTTCTAGATCCTAAAGGACAGAACTGCACAGGAAGTGTGTAATATTGCCACACAAGGCAATAACTCTAGTGATTTTCTAAACAAACAATGGCTTTAAAGGTTTTTTATCTGAGAAAAAGAGGCTGAGAAGAGACTACCTGAAAGGAGGTTGTAAAGAGGTGGGGGTTGGTCTCTTCTCTCAAATAAGTGATAGGACAAGAGGAAAAGGCCTCAAGTTGTGCCAGGGGAGGTTTAGATTGGATATTAGTAAAAAATTCTTCAATGAAAGGGTTGTCAGGCATTGAAACAGGCTGCCCAGGGACATGGTTGAGTCACCATCCCTGAAGTATTTAAAAGACATGTAGATGTGGTACTTAAAGGCATGGTTTAGTGGTGGATTTGGCAGAGTTATGTGCATGGTTGGACTTAACAGGTGGTCTTAAGCATCTTTTCCAACATAAATGATGCTATGATTCTAAGAAAATAGTCCTTACTGTAGCTGAAGCCTGCAGGACTTCCTTGATAATGCAAAGAATTAACTTTTACAGTATCTTAGAACTTGTTCTCATTATATCAAAATCCTTTAACAGATTTTTTTATTTATTTACA
This sequence comes from Chaetura pelagica, assembly GCF_000747805.2. Taxonomy (NCBI): domain Eukaryota; kingdom Metazoa; phylum Chordata; class Aves; order Apodiformes; family Apodidae; genus Chaetura; species Chaetura pelagica. The sequence continues at coordinate 3,078,158 of NW_009953571.1, forward strand.
TACTAAAGGAAAAAAAACAACAAACAAACCACAAGAAGTAATTTGTGGAAGTTTTGTCATAAATTTGAACAGAGAAGTATTCCAACTTACTGTATCACAAGTTACAATATGCAAAGAAACTGGTGGAAATGCCAGTTTAGACTGCTGCAGGGTACCAACCTTATGATTGGTTGGATCAAAATGCATTGAGAATTTTATGGGAGAAAAAAACATGTATTACCAGGATTGTTCTGTCCTACACTGAAGTATACATCTGGTAATTCAGGAATTCCACAAAACTTAACCACCCTCAAATGAGCTCTGACAACATCTTCAGTCAGCAGGCTCCTATCAAGGGGTACAGAGTCTCAAAAATGAAGCATGTGCACATGCACACACTCGCTAGGAAAGGTGACTGGACGATTTACTACCCCAATATATGTCTGTGGATCACTTCAATATGTAACTCCATCTGAACACTCATGTCTGAACACACCTCTTGGCATTGTCCCTCTTCAACTAGTTGATGCCTGTCATTTAGGCTAAATCTGGTTGGAAGAAACAGTAAGGTTCTGAGGAAATGTTACCAATTTTCTTGGGGGCTTTGGACATTTTTCTCAGAAACAACTTCTTTGCCAGTGGTTCATTCCCTAGCTCCTTGTAGTCTGCTTTCCTCTTCCCAGCTGATCTTGCCTCTTCCAGCCAATGCTCATGTGCCCTCTCATGCTTCTTGTCCTTTGACTGGTTCACTGGAGCCATTCTGTCTGGCCACTAAAAGCAAACAAAGCATGGAAGGTAAGGCTGCCACACATTTTTAACTAGAAGAAAGAGAGAAAAACTGGAAGGAAACAACCCAGTGGTCTGAAAGTAGTTATTATACCTGTACCCTCTTTCATCTGCATGACACTAGCTTTCTGTTGTGCTCTGCTGGAGAGGGGAACAGGTTCAATAAACTCTTCTTTGTTCACGTATGAAAATGAACATATCCTAAAGCACTAGAATATGTTTTGACAGATGTGCTTCTACCAAACATTTAAGCTCAAAACCCGCAGATCTGCATAAAGCACATCTGCAAAACCACACAATGCCCTGCCTGTTTCCCTAGCGGCTCACACCGAGCTCTTCAGATTCAGCTCAGGAAAAGGTCAGAGCTTTAGACGATGGCGATGGCAGACTGCTCTGCCACCAGGCGCGCTCAGGAGACACTTCCCTTTCCCGGCCGCTTCTCCTCACAGCCACCACCTGAGGTTGGGGCCGGGCTCCTACGCCGGCTGACAGCGGCACCAGAAGGGCTGGGTCTCCCGGGGCTGGGACGCAGGGCCCCGCGTCCCGAGGAGCCGAGCGGCCCGGGCTGGGGGAAGCGCGGGCCTCCCTCCCGCGTCACACCCGCAAGCACCAGCTAACACCGTCGC
>NW_009953571.1:3080050-3086341 GCF_000747805.2 Chaetura pelagica
GGCCCAGCGCGGCCTCCCGGCCCAGCGCGGCCTCCCCTGCCGCCCCCCCCGGCCCGGCTCTCATCGCGCCAAGTCTCCGGGGCGTCCTTAGGCGGGATGCTGCGGGGTTTTTTTTTTGGCACAGGGCTTCAAATCGTGCGGGCTTTTCGGTTTTCTAGAGCGCCAAGTCGGCATATGGAAGCCACACGATAAGGGCGCAGAAATAACAGCAATTAAAACAAACAAAAAAAACAAATACATGCTATTTCAAAAGACAACTTCCAGAGGGCACCAGGTGTTGGAATGCGACAGAAAAAAATCCGCACTCGAAAGTCTGATAAAAAAACGACAGCAAGGCCAGCTCAGAGGGTACCAGGAAGGAAGAGCCCTACCCCTACCCACGCAGCTGCAGGCAGCCACGGGTGGCCTGGGGAACCTGCTCCGCAGCTTCAGGGCTACCAGCAGCTGCCCAGTAATTAGTCTGGTCACCCACACAGCTGGCCTATCGACACAGGTCCTAAAATAGCTGTGCATAACCACTGCTTCGGTTGTGGGGCTTTAGGGCTTCGTTTTGGCTGTTGGTGACAGGGTTTGCACTATAACAATAGTTAGGGATGCGTTGTCTGACATACTAGGAAATGCATAGAAATACTGCTAAGAAAAACAACAAAGACCCAGACTGTGTGTCATGGTTGGGGCCTAACAGGACAACAAAGAACAGCCCCGTGGCCGCTCACTCAGCTTCCCACACACACACACACACACACTGGGATGGGGAGGACAAAGCCCAACTAGAAGCTCATGGGTTGAGACAAAGGACAAGGAGGGTTCTTCACCAATTAAGGTCACAGGCAAAACAGACTCAACTTGGGGAAAAACAATAATTTAATTTCAGACTAATCACACACACAGAGGACAGACACACACAGAGCAGGGCTTGCAGATGTTACCCCACCCCTCCCTTCTTCCCAGGCCTAAATCCCTTTGTTCCCGGTTTCTCTCCCTCCTTCCCCCCAGCGGCACAGGGGGACAGGGGATGGGGTTTAGAGTCAGTTCACAGGCTGGTGGTTCCTGCTGCTCCTTCCTCCTCAGGAAGAAGGATTCCTTACAGTCCTGCCCTGCTTCCCCACAGGGTCCCTCCCATGGCAGAGAGTCCTCCAGGAACCTCTCCTTCCTGAGTCCTTCCCACGAGGTCCGGAGCTGCTCCAGCCTGGGCTTCCCACAGAGTCAGGGGCTGCTTCAGGAACAAACTCTCCTGGCGCCGGGGTCTTCCATGGCTGCATCATCAGAGTCCACTGGCAGCAAGGCCAAGTTCACTGGACAAGTTCACACCTCCTGGCACCTTCAGGGAATGTTCCACCACGTTCCTCCATGAATGCAGGGGAACAACCTGCCATCTCACCATGGGTTGCAGAGAAACTTCTCCTTGGGCACCTTCTTCCCCTTCTTCCTCACCAACTATGGGCACAGCTCTGTCTCACCAGCACAGCTCTTCCTTTTTAACTGCTCTGCTCAGGTCTTATCTCAGTTCTTTCGTATGTTAGTCGCAGAGGTGCATCAATTGTCCTTCTAATGCTCCTCAGCTGGCTTTGGAGAAGCTTCCTACTGGAGCCACCCCTGGAGCCCTTCCCCAACTACCAAAAACCCACCAAACCAGCACAGTGTGCTTTTTTCCTGAACTGTATCAACACTGTAGTAGTTGCTGTCTTCCTCAGAATGAGTATCAGAGTGACATACACAAAACAATTCTAAGCACCGACAGACAATACAGTCTGGTTTTGAACATACACATCAGCCCAGTTAGCAAATCTTAAAGTCTTCACAAGCACCTCTGTAACACACAACATTTTTCCTGGAACTGTTCCCATTAGCAAAAAAATAGCAAGAGGAATATTTGAATGTATTACTTCCCTTCTTATCTCCAAAGCCTCAATGGCTTGATTTCCAGGAAGGGAAACCACTACAGAAAATGATCCTTCATGACAGTGATGAACAGTTTCACCTATAGGTCTGCACAAGTCATCATCATTGGAGACAGAATCTATGGAGTTTGTCAGGAATGATCAACAAAGCACCAATTCAATTACATAAATCTTAATATCTTTTGGGTTTAGTATGCTTTAAAAAGGGTGGATTTCTGAATTTGTAACTGAAAAAGGGGGACCAGATACCAAGCTTCTTAAAGTAGACTGAAATACCTGTATTTATGTCAATGTTCTATGTATTAATCCCAAAGAAAACTCTGACACCATTATCCAAGTTATCTCCAGCAAAGATGTGCATTACCTATCCCTGCTCCATTTGTCTCCCAGCAATAGCAGCCCTGTGCAGAGTACAGAGTAACCTACACAGAATCATAGAATCATAGGGGTTGGAAGGGACCTCTGAAGAACATCAAGTCCAAACCCCCCTGCTGCACCAGGAACACCTAGGACAGATCACACAGGACACATACAGACAGGTCTGAAAGTCTCCAGAGAAGGAGACTCCATAACCTCTCTGGGCAGCCTGTTCCAGGGCTCCATCACCCTCACAGTAAAGAAGTTTCCCCTCATGTTGAGGTAGAGCTTCCTGTGCTGTAACTTGCTACCATTTCCCCTCATCTTATCACAGGGCACCAATGAAAAGAGACTGGCTCATTCTTGACATCCACCCTTCAGATATTTGGAGACATTAATAAGGTCCCTCTCTGTCTTCTCCAGACTAAACAGCCCCAGGTCTCTTAGCCTCTCCTCATATGATAGATCTTCTGGTCCCTTAATCATCCTTGTAGCCCTCTGTTGGACTCTTTCCAGCATATCCCTGTTCCTTTTAAACTGGGAAGCCCAGAACTGGACACAATACTCCAGATGTGCAGAGGGCAGAAAAACATTGCTGTCCCATGGATAACTTGTTGTCCACCAGGACCCCAAGGTCCTTCTCCATGGGGCTGCTTTCTAGCAGGTCAACCCCTAATCTATATTGGTGCATGGTGCTTTTTCTCCCCAGATGCAGGACTCTACGCTTATTCTTGTTGAACCTCATTAGGTTCCTCTTTGCCCAGCTCTCCAGCCTGTCTAGATCTCGCTGAATGGCTGCACAGCCTTCAGGTGTATCAGCCAATCTTCCCAGCTTTGTGGCATCAGCAAACTTGCTGAGGATGCACTCCATCCCCTCACGCAGGTCATTGATGAAGATGTTGAATAAGACTGGGCCCAGTACTGACCCCTGGGGAACACCACTAGTCACAGGTCTCCAACTGGACTCGGCACCGTTGATCACAACCCTCTGGGCTCTGTTGTTTAGCCAGTCCTCGATCCATCTCACTGTCCGCTCTTCTAACTCACACTTCCTGAGCTTATCCACAAGGATATTATGGGGCACAGTGCCAAAAGCCTTACTGAAGTCAAGGAAGACAACATCCACTGTTCTCCCTTCACCTATCTATTCTGTCCCATCATCATAGAAGTCTATCAGACTAGTCAGACATGACTTCCCCTTGGTGAATCCACGCTGGCTACTTCTGAAAACCTTATTTTCTTCCATGTGCTTAGAGGTGACCCCCAGAATGAGCTGCTCCATCATCTTTCCAAAGATCGAGGTGAGACTGACTAGTTACCCAGGTCCTGTTTCTTGCCCATCTTGAAGACTGGAGCTATCCTCCAGTTCTCAGGCACATTTCCCTCTTGGAGCTATCCTGGTTAGCATTTTTTAGAATGGGACGGAACAGACAATTTCAGTTGGAAGGGAACTACAACAATCATCTATCCCAACTGCCTGACAATTCAGTGTTGACCAAGTTAAAGCATGGTAGAAAGGACACTGTCCAAATGCCTTGTAAACACTGACAGGCTTGGGGCCATCCACCACCCTAGGAGTGGTGCTTGAATACCCTATTGGTAAATAAATGCTTCTCAATGTCCAGTGTAAACATCCCCTCGTGCAGCTTTGAACCATTCCCACATGTTCTATCACTGGATATCAGGGAGAAGAGGTCAGCATCTCCTTCTCTACTTCCCCTCCTCAAGAAGCTGTAGTAGAGCCATGAGGTTGCCCCTTAGCCTCCTTCTCTCCAAACTAGCTAAGTCCAAAGTCCTCAGCTGCTTATCACAGGACATTCCTTCCAGTCCTTTCACCAGTTTTGTTGCCCTCCTCTGGATGTATTCAAGGATCTTCCCATCTTTCTTACATCGTGGGGCCCAGGACTGCACACAGTACTCAAGGTGAGGCCACAACAATGCAAAATGCAATATGCTAAATACAGTAATTTTTCCCAATTACTAACAACATTTCACTTTCTCTCTAGAGACTCACCAGGTATTTTTGCAATTATTACCCACGGAGGACAAGAATAGCAGATAGTACACACATCATGCACAGAAGAAGTGCCCCTGGCCCCAGGGTGCCACAATTCAGTGTCTCCACACTGAACTGTCTGTACACTACACTAAGCATGCCAGAGAAAAAGCAATTTGAAAAAAGTATTCTGATATGTATTTATAGTCTCATACTCCACAAACTACAGTACACAGCAAAGTCACAGGAGTATAATTATACAGAGGTAGTATATTAGGCTTATTTTTATTATGCCTTTTGTCTGAGATACAATCATGTTGAGGCTCTTCCTTAGTTATGGGATGTGGTTCTCTACTGCAGAACAAAGCTGTTTTGCCACCAGGCCTGGTAAAGCTATATTGTGAGTAAGATCATCAGCTTCACAGTATTTGTAATACCATTACGTATCCTGCCTCCTTGTCACCAGGATCTTTTTCCAAAGCATTAATATTTTTGGCTACTTTAGTATGACTACTGATGTAAAGAGTTTGGCCTGCCTATGAAAAGAAGCCTATATTCCACTAAGAAGTAGGAAAAAATATATAATCCTAGAGACAAAAAAGAAAGTTTAAGTATCATGCTGTCTGACCTCCTTCTATCCCATGACCATTATTAAGCTGCCCTGTACCAGGAAAGGGAACAAAAATATCACTATGGTAATGATCTAATTCACCTGAGCATCCCATTTTCCCTAAGCTGTGCCAGCACTGGAGGAAAGCATTGCAGCAGCCATGCTAAGTCAGAACCTTGCCTTGCAGTCAGCACTGGGGGAAGCCAGGTCCCAAAAGGACGTAATCTATCTTAGATGCTCAACACATGAGATATCAGTATTAAAATCAGCATGAAAACGTATCATGGGGCCAATGCTGGATTAGAATATTGATGTATGACAGATGCTTGCCACCTCTGTACTTCATTAATGTACATTAATTTGATAATAGAATTAAAATCTCTGAATTGAATTGAATATGCCAAAGAGTTGTGTTTGGTTTTGTTTCTGTAAAAAACAAAATCGATGCTTGTACTCTCAACTGTTATGAAGTCTGACATGATAAGCATCTTGCATCACTTTTTTAAAGGAGGCTCATGGTCACACCACACCCAGTGATCTGTCATGGGTGCTCACCTTCCAAGGACCCTATGCAGGTAAAGAGGAACAGAGGGTTGGCCCCAAAACAAATAAAGTGGAATGGTTTCTAATGTCCACTTTCCAACGCAGCAATTCATCATATCTGAAGGGCATCAGTACAGTTATTTTTCTGGCTCCTATGAAACCCGGGGCATTTGTAAAGAGAGAGAAAACATCCCAGTACTGTTCCAGAGAAGTGGGAGAACAGATTTACAGCAAGCTCTTTCTTCCCTTCCTCCTGCAAGGCTCTCAGATTTTCCTTTCTCCATCAGTTAAATAAACATGACTGCAAACCCACAGCTGGTCCTTGGAGTTGTGTCCCGTGTCATTTGAAAGCACTCAAGAGGAGACAGGCCAGCAAGGCCTCCCGGTGTTCCTCCTGCAAGTCCTGCCCCAGCGTCATGGGGAATCGCACCCAGAGCCTGGCGTTAGACATGGAAACTCTGGCAAGCAAAATCCCTGGCATGTAGAAAAAGCTGGCTCAATACTGCGAGTCTCTGAGGGCTTAAAGATGAGGTCTGTATTATTCAGATAAAGGTTTTCGGAGGAAAGGGCGAGTGACTGCACAGAGTTAGCGGAATCAGGCTGAGAGAGAGATGCCAAGCCGAGGTGAAGCTGCTCTCCAACCGCAGGGAGAGTGACTTAACACCACGCTGTAAAGCAAGGCCACAGCTCGGGTGAGAGCTGGGCCTCGGGGACCTGCTGGGCCTCCTGCTCCACCAGGCTGGCTCTGGGCCCTGGGTGAGCTGGTGGGTACAGCACACGCACCAACAACCCACTAAAGCCCCAGATCCAGCGGGCAACAGAGAGAACAAACAAACCCAACCCAACCCAACCCCCCGGGGCTGCAGGCGGGCAGCCCCAGGCAC
>NW_009953571.1:3087291-3120342 GCF_000747805.2 Chaetura pelagica
CGGGGAGGCCGCACCCCCTGCGCTCGGGGTCGGTCGTGTCGGGCTGCGATCCGGTGGCTCCTGACAGCCGGAGCGAGGAGGACGGTAAACGGGACCGTCCTGGCCTTGCTCGTCCTCTTGGTCCCTCCTGGCTGCCCGGAGCAGCCGTGGTGCCGGGGGGGACCGAGGGCGCTGCCCGCGGCCGTGTCACCCGGTCCCCGCAGGCTGCGGGGGTTCCCGTGTCCTCTCCGGCCCAGGGCAGGAAAAAGCTGATAAACGGGGAGGGTATTAGTGGGCCTGAACATCCAGCGCTTGAGAGGACAGCGTGCGAGTTGTCGCTGCGCATGGGAGGAGGGATCCGTGATCCCCACGAAGCTATCAATAAGTGAAGCTAGCGTGGCCCGAATGCCTTAACCAGTTTCGCCGCTTTCTGTGCCAAATGCGTGTCCTTTGCTTGCTTCAGTTCTTCAGGCTTGCAGGAGACTCGGAGCTCGGTGATGAGGGGGAAGTTAGCTGGCCACCTCTGCACACTTGCTCCTGGCCCTCAAAAGTAGTGTGGGCTTTTCATTCAGTCTTTAACCCTCCTTAGCCAACTGGTGCTCCCTGCCTTCTGAAACAGAAGATGTCTCTTTTTTCCCCTTCAGATCCAGTGCTGGTCTAATTCGTGCAAAGGAATTTCTGATACTGTGGTCATTGATTGCAGTACAGAACCCTAGCAGAGCTGCCCACTCCACCCTGGATTCAGATGTCACCAAGAAGTCACTAAGATGACTCAAATCATTCTCAGTTCGTAATGGGAGCAGAATGCACAACCTTAGTGTGTGGGTAATATGACAGGGTCCAGATACTCCTTGCTCCAGGTGTGAGCTGGTCTCTGGGTGGAGTCAAGTGGAGCTTCTCCCTCTGCAGTTGCATAACCGGGCACATTCTTTCAGGCAGGGATTCACCTTTCTGTGAAGTGCACAATGTGCTCTGTGTGAGACCGAGTCTGTTTTCCTTTGACAGTGTTTTGTATCATTAATAGTATTTGACTAGAGATGCCCTAAAATATTTACAAGGTTGCCCTCAGAGTTGCAGCTTGGAACAGAATGAATGTGTGAGCTGGATCAACTACTTGCTGCCTTCCCTGTGCTGTGCCTGATGCCTTGTTCTGCTTTCTTAGTGGTTTTTTGTTTGTTTCGACCTATGAGTTTGAGCTTCTCTGGCTTGTCCACACTTGTTCAAGTGAAGACTGTCATTGGGCTGTGAAAGGGGATCACTTCAGTGTGTCAGCTAGGTATAGGCCTGAGAACAGCTGCCCACCTTGGAACTCCATTAGCCAACATCAGTGAGTGAATAAGGATTGTGTGTGGTTGGACTGTGCCAAAATGCCCCAGGTCCTTGGCAAACTATGTGCGTAACCGAGTCAGGAAAGCCTGAACATCTTGTGGACCTAAATTAATTCTTTGCAGGACAATGATTGGTGCTTTTAGTATTTTAGGTCATTGTGGATCATGCAAGAACTAGGCTGAATCTTCTGGGCTTTCTCTGGATGAACATGAGTTTAAAAGAAAACAAGCCCGAAATCAAATAAATATATCTGTGTGTGTATATATATAAAAAGTTACTCAGCAATACAATCAGGTGTATTTGTAATGTGACCACTCTTAGGAGATGACTGAAGAACTGTGAGAACAGATTAGTCATTGCACCAGGGGCAAGATCTCCTTCTGTTAGGAACTCATATGATATCACTGAGTGTGGCAAATACTGTGTATTCTTTATTCTGGCCATCTTGAGGGCTTGAAATTATTTGGTGGTTGTTTGAACTATTTGGTCTGTGTCATGGCTGGCATCCAGGGATTGAACTGGGGACCTCAAAAGCATAAAAGCTTGTAGCCTGAGTGGAAAAAGCTATGCTCTTGATCAGAGAGCATTAATAAACTGCCTCTATTTTTGCCATCAGCTGATCAGTGATGTGTGAATTTGGGCTGCTCTTGAGAGTTCATGGGGAAATGTCTAAACAATAGAAGAGCTGTTTAAGACCTTTGAGGGACTCATCTTTTAAAAACAGACTTTCTGATCAGGCAAGCTATTTTATCACTAGTAACTCAGCATGATGGGCGTAGAGGGTACTGTATGACAGGGAACTGTGTCAGATAGATTAAAAAAAAACCAAAAACAACCAGCAACCTTAATATTTTTGTCTATGGCCTTAATGGGTGGGACAGAAAACAGTGCCTACTGTATCTGGAAGTTTTCATAAAGAATTTGGGGTTGTGCTTTTTGAATAATAGCAAAAGAACTTTGCATCCTTGGAGCAGTTAAGAAGCTGTTAAGGAGGTAGCTTTTTGCCCACTACCTTGTGGCATGGTGACCACTGTAACTTAACATCCAAATGCACTCTTAACTGTCCAGGTACAAGTTTGTCCAGCAGCACAAAATGTAATGTTAAAGCAAAGAACGTGGTGCATGCTCTGCTGTAATTATCCAGCTTTGTTTCTGTGACTGGTACAGTAGTTTCATGTTCCTTCGGGCTGAATCTGGGCACTGCTATCAGCAATACGTGTGACTGGCATCCTAATCATATTTCAGCCTTCAGTGGTTTCTCCTCACAATGGGAAAGAGCCTTCCAGACCTGGGATAGCCAGAATTTGTGTGTTAAATCTAGTGGCTGTCACTGGGCTTTGTAATTTGTTGAAGAGGCATGTGAGAGATCTCCATGGTACCGGGAGCTTGGATCCAGAGGCATTAGGATTGTGGGGGATTTTATGCTCCCTTAGTAGGTGACTGTGATAGGATTCTGTTTATCACAACCTGTCACTAAGTTTTTTCCAGGCTAGAGGAGTTAAAATTGCTGCAGGCAACCCACAACTAACAGTGTTATCAAGTCTTCAGCCTCTTCAGTTCTGTCCATGCTATGAGCTTGCCCAAGCTGTCTCTCTTAATGTTTGCAGGCACAGTACTTGCCTCCTGGGCTACTGGGGACATGGTGAATCTTTTCAGTTGCCTATAGACAATTATCTGTTGGCAGTAACTTCCTCCTCTCCCTCAGTATCCCTGCTGCCAAGCTAAACCTCTGCTGCTCCTGAGAGTGCCAAGTTGTATCAGCTGCAGCAGGGGTGTGTAGAATTCTGAAGTAGCCTTGCTGCCTGTATCTGACAAGGGCAAGAAGCTTTTATGGAGAATTAGGAGAAGATGCAGTGTATTTAACTTATTGAGTGATTGTAGGTACTTATTTTTGCTTTTTGGTGTTTTCAGTCGGCTCTTCCTTGTGCTAGGACTGCTGAGCTATAGAAACCTGTGTGGAAGTGTGTTGTTGACTCCAGCAGGCTCCTACTGCAATGCAAGAAAAAAACTGGGCTTCTGGGCTGTGGGGCAGGAGCTGCTTTGGGAGGCCAGAGGGGGAAATAAAGCCCACTGGACTGCTCTCTTCGTGCTGTTTTTAAAAAGCCTTCCAGTGTTATTTCCTTACACGTCAGGTTGAGTCCTGAGGATCAGAAACTGAGAACATTGCTTTGGGCAATGGGCTGAGAAAGTAAATGACATGCCACTGATTGTGAACAGTTAAATTCTATTCTGTAATGTGTGCCCTTTGGGCTGACTGTCGTATTTGCTTGTGTTCTGCTGGAGTCTTGTGGATAACCAGGGATGTGAAGTAATTTATATTAATAGTCCTGTTCTTCAGCTTGAGATCCAAAAATTTATTTGAAGAGGCACTACTGATTCCAAAGAGCAAATTCTGTGCATAGTATGAAAGTAGATAAAAGTTGCTCCATGACATACAGGATAATGAACTTCAAGAAGAATGTATGAAGTATGAATATCCACGGCACAGGCCAGTTCTTATTGGCTGCCCTACTTCAACCTTTTTTTGTGTGTGTGTATCTCTGGGAAATATGTCAGAAAGGCATATGGGTATCTTAAGGAAAGGAGAACTTACAAAGTGATTGAGTCTGCCAAGTTGTTTTTTGAACAGGAGATGCCACAAAGTGGGTTTGAGTTACTTAATGTTCTCTCTAGTCCACAGAGCAAATGATGCTTTTGTTTTACATGCCTGGTCCGATAAAATACTGCAAAATGACTCTGTGTAAAAGTTGATCTTAGTCCAGCCAGTTCATATGTTATTGAAGTCTGCCTTAAGATTGCAGTTATTCTTTATGTTGTTTAGATTTTCCTGCAAGGAAGCAACTGAGTGAACAAATAGCTCTGGTGACAAAAGGTGAACAAAGAGCCTTGCCATCAAACTGGAGGAGCTGACCACAGTGTGGAACAGAAGCAATGGGTGTGATGCTTTACCTTGTTCTTCTCCTTTACCGTAAGAGATGTCATGGCACTTAATTTTAGCCATTTCAGTTCTAATTTTAAATAGTTGGTTGTACTCCTATGGCCTGTTTGAGACTTGAACTGTCAAGGGAACTGGATGAACTTCAGAAACATCTTGATGATGATGATCTTGATTCGGGTTTTTGTCCGCATTATATGCGTATTTGGAAGGAAAGTGTTCACATAGTAAAGAGTTTTAGTAAATCACCTTTTACCAAGTAAAACCAGAAAGCTGTTTCATACAACCAGAGATGAAGAAATGCAGTACTTTGAATTCATTGACCATATCATTGCCACAAACGTTCTGAATGACAAAGTACTTGCCAGCTCTTACCTCCCATTCCCAGCACGGCTTTACCAGGGGAAAATCCTGCCTGACCAACCTAGTGGCTTTCTACAATGGAGTGACTGCATCGGTCAACCAGGGTAAAGCAGTGGATGTCATCTGTCTGGACTTCTGCAAGGCCTTTGACATGGTCTTCCACAACATCCTTCTCTCTAAATTGGAGAGACTTGGGTTTGATGGGTGGGCCATTCAGTGGATAAGGAACTGGCTAGATGGTTGTGTCCAGAGGGTAGTGGTCAACTGCTCCAAGTCCAGATGGAAAACAGTGACACGTGCTGTCCCTCAGGGGTCAGTGCTGGGCCCAGTGCTGTTTAATATCTTCACTAACAATTTTGACGGTGGCATTGAGAGCACCCTCAGCAAGTTTGCTGATGACACCAAGCTGGGTAGTGTGGTTGATATGCCAGAGGGGTGGGATGCCATCCAGGGGGACCTGGACAAGCTAAAGAAGTGGGCCCAGGTGAACCTCATGAGGTTCAGCAAGGCCAAGTGCAGGGTCCTGCACCTGGGCCAAGGTAATAAAAGATATGAATACAGGCTGGGGGAGGTCACACTTGAGAACAGCCCTGTGGAAAAGGACCAGGGGGTACAAGTGGATCAAAAGCTGGACATGACCCACCAATGTGCAGTTGCAGCCCAGAAGACCAACTGCATCATGGGCTGCATCAAGAGAAGTGTGGCCAGCAGATCAAGAGGTGATTTTGCCCCTCTACTCTGCTCTCATGTAGAACACTGTATCCAGCTCTGGTGCCCCCAGCACAAGAAAGGTGTGGACCTGTTGGAATGTGTCCAGAGAAGGGCCACAAAAATGATCCTAGGGCTGGAGCTCCTCTCTTACGAGGACAGGCTGAGGGAGTTGGGGCTGTTGAGCCTGAAGAAGAGAAGGCTCTAGGGGGACCTCATAGTGGCCTTCCAGTACCTGAAGGGGGCTTGCAGGAAGGCTGGGGAGGGTCTTTTTACAGGGGCTTGCAGTGAGAGGACAAGGGGTAATGCTTTTAAGCTGAAAAAAGAGATATTTAGGTTAAAGTTCAGGTGTAAATTATTCAGTGTAAGGGGGTGAGACAGTGGAACAGTCTGCCCAGAGATGTTGTGGGGGCTCCATCCCTGGAGGGGTTCAAGGTCAGGTTGGATGGGGCTCTGAGCAGCCTGTTCTAGTGGAAGGTGTCCCTGCCCATGCAGGGGAGTTGGAACTCAATGATCTTTAAGGTCCCTTCCAACTCCAAAAATTATGTGATTCTGTGAAAAGACACCTAATAGCACAACTATTAGTAAAACTAAGCCAGAAGTTGCAGAACTATAGCTGGGTTCTGTGGTACTTCCAGATGGGAGGAAGGGGCAGAGAAAGCTGATTGGAGACGTGACTACTGTGCAGTCTAGTGAGGCAAGAAAACACCAGCAGCTCACTGTTAGGATGGAACTAACTGGCTTGTGGCTCCTCTAATGATTGATTGCATTGATTGTGGTCTGCTTCCTTAAGACTTCTTAATGAATTCAAGTAAACTTGATCCCTGCTCTGGGGGTTGCAAGGTGATTCAATCACAGGAGATGAATATTCAATTGACAAAGGGACTTAGAGGAGTTCGCTGGTTTGTTTTTTTTTCTCTCACCCCAACCAGGGAGAACTCCCCCTGTCTCCACTCCCCACTATTTTGCTCTTCTTTGCTCAGGGTTGGATGAGGCTGGGGCATTTTGTTTTGTTTGGATCACTGCTATCACATGTAAAAAGCTGCACAAAACAAACTTCTTTACTCAAAGTGTGGTTTAAAGTGGGTGGGTGGGCTCAACCTGCTGTTGTGATGAGTTCCCTTTACTAAGTTATAGGCAACTGTGTTACAGGATGGACTAATGATCTTTTCTTGCCAGTGACTGAGGGCAGAAAAAACATGACCAGGAGAAATGTAGATCCTGGAAAAAACTGCATTCAGTGCAGAATGAAACTGCTAAGGAGGGGTATAATAATAGCTTTGACTGGAGCTTTACACAACTGTTTATCAGTGGCTTAGAAAGAAAAAGCTTCTAACTGTTTGGGACCCCTTCTGATTAAAAGGGATGTGTTAATTGCCTGCATTTGCTGGCAAGCTTGGTGTTTATTTGTGGAGACTGATGCAGCATGGTGGGAAGTACCCAGCCTGGAAGAGAGCAGTGAAGAGGCTCAGGTAGTGGGACTGTAGAGATTACAGGTTCTCTACATCTGCATGGGCTAGAACCTTGCCCTGAGAGGGAGGTGAACGACGGAGTGTGAGAACTGGGTAGTGGGTGGAACAGGAGCTATGTTATTGACAGGGCTAGGAAAGCAGGCTAGTGTAGTGCTGTTCCTGGTAGCTTGGATGTGTGTCTTTTTATTAAACTATCAGCTGATCCTGTTTGTAGCTGCTTGTTAAATACCTAAACACAGCATACATGTAAAGATTATTCCATCAGCCATTTAAACATACCAAATGAACATGGCCTGTTGCCCTGTTAACATATGGTATTCCATGGTCCAACATCAATTTCCTCCCTCCTTTAACTCTGGATATCTGAGACTATAATACATTTTTTCATATGAAGAACAACTGGGGATAAACTGCCACAGATCTTGATAGCAAATACATTCCTTTGTTAACATTGTCTTATATTGTTATGTTAACCAAGATAGATCAGTGTTCCTGTAATACTAAAGGTCTCCTACATCATATTGGAAAAGAAAGTATACTTTTTCCTTTCCTTGGAGAAACAATTTCTGCCTGGTAAAGCTATGCCAGTCAGGTATCCTAACCCTTAGATTAGCAGCAATGTATTGGTAGAAAGCTGTTCTATAGCCTTGGCTGCTGAGAACCTGACAGGAAATAGGTAATGGATGTGCTAAGTATCTAATTCTAAATTAACCTTTTGAAATCAGTTTGGGGTAACATATAGGGGAATGTCTGTCTTCAGTACTTTATCTTGGTCTGAATGTGGAGAAGACCAATATAAAGAAGCTGTGGACTGAAATAAGAGAGTAATAAAGCAGCATGTAGCCTCAGGATGTCTACTCCTCAAGTGGAACAGGATCTTGTCTGTATTTCAGGACTTTGGTATAATCATGGAGAATTTTGCTAGTGGACAGCCACATGATCTCTAGAGAATCATTGTCTGGGAGACAGGCTTCTGTTACAGGCTTGCATGTAACTGAAGTGACCTTTGTGTGTAGTTACTGTTCTGCCTGATGTCTTTCTGACCTCTCTCTGGCTGGAGAGATCAGCTGGAATCTTTCTCGAAACTGCATTAGGCGGCCCTGGCAGGCTTCATTCCTTAGGGAGCGGCTGGAAAACACTGGCTCTTAGTCCCTTTCCCAGTCAGGTGACTCTATCGAGGGTGTGACCACAGCAGTAAGATAAATATCTTTAAAGGAAGTTCTGGAGGATCTTCATGCTACTTGGCATCTTCTCTCACTGCAGACAAGAATTGGCCCCTCTTCAGTAAGGTGAGTACACCTGTAAATATCAGTGTTCCTATATAATGGCAGTGGAGAGTGTGTTACTGGGCGCCATAACAATCACTGGTTCAGACCTATTGGATGTGCACCTCCAGAGGTGGTGAGGCTGGAATGGACACCTTGTCCCATGTTCCATTTAATTGTTTCCATCAGGAACCTTCTTAACACTTCTGTACCAGCAGCAATCCAGTTCATTACACTGCTGGCATCATGTGGAACCTCCTGGCTCCAGCTCTCTAGTTCCTTTCTGACAAGTTGATGGAAAAAAATAAAAGGTTTTCATGTTTGTGGTTCTGTAAGAGGAGAGAGGCTGTCATCCCTTTGTGTGTTTGGATTCTTGAGAATGAAGTGTTTACCTGCAACTGTCTTGAACAGCAGATGAGACCTACATCAGAAGTGCCCTGGAGTGAAAACAATACCTTCACCATTGCCTACTGTACAGGAAAAGTGACTCTTTGGGAACCAAACAAATTGGTTGCAAAAGTTTCTCATTGCTGCCTTGTGGTGTTAGTTGTACTGAAGTGGAAATCAGTTACTAGCATCCCATTCCTGATTAAAACCCTTGCATAGCTTGACTTTAGAATGTAAATAAAAAGACGTCCATAATAAAAGTGTCCCTCCACTAAGTCCCAGTTACTATTACTAGATAAATATAACTCAGCTTGTTCCTGTGTGTCTGTATCCAGCACTTGGCTGTTGCACTTGGGGAAAGGGGACAGGAGTTGAGCAGAAGGCCTTGTGTGGCAGTGTACAAGCTGTTTCTGTGGATGAATCCCTGCAGGGCTGCATGCACCAGCCCTTTGAGCATTTGTAGAGTTCAGAGGTTTGTTCTTGGCAAACAGAGGAAAACGGTTTCTCACAAGGAGTCTCAGGGGACAGCCAAGCAGTGCACAGAAGTGATGCCTTGGGCATTTGGAGGCTGGAAGTACTGAAGCGGTATAGAGGGCAGAGAATCTTTGTGGCTTACCTGCCTTACAGAAGGGTTTCTGAGGTGGAGAAGAATGATTATTGGTTCTAGAAGTTTTCATGTGTGGATCAGGACCCTGTTGCACTCATGTTGTACAAAACATGAAACAAAGACATACCTTGTTGTGTGCTTCCAGAATTGCATGTGTTTTGAAAGGGAAGGTTTCAGCCTTGGGTTGAGGGCAGGGATCTGTGGTCTGAGATGTGTGACCGACTGGAGCAGTGGTGAGATTAACAGCATGGTTAAAGGTGGAAACAGCTCTGCCATGACAAGCCCTCTGGCATTTATTTCCCTCAGTGGAGTGCAGTACCAATGAGGTAGTCAGGAGCCATTCTATCTTACTGTAGCTGAAGACCAAGAGCCATTTTTTGATAACTTAATAGGGAGTTGATAGCGGGTGTGGCCTAAAAATTACATTGGTCATAAGTGAGATCAGGTATTTGGAGGAAAGGAGGGGAGGTGCCTTTTATAACACTACTAGCAAGAAGGGGTTATAGCTTTACAGAATTTCCATTTGCTTGGTTTAGTTTGTCTACCTGATGTTGCTTGTTGTAGTGGTGTCTGGTGTGTCTTCCAGAATTGCATGTGTTTTGAAAGGGAAGGTTTCAGCCTTGGGTTGAGGGCAGGGATCTGTGGTCTGAGATGTGTGACCGACTGGAGCAGTGGTGAGATTAACAGCATGGTTAAAGGTGGAAACAGCTCTGCCATGACAAGCCCTCTGGCATTTATTTCCCTCAGTGGAGTGCAGTACCAATGAGGTAGTCAGGAGCCATTCTATCTTACTGTAGCTGAAGACCAAGAGCCATTTTTTGATAACTTAATAGGGAGTTGATAGCGGGTGTGGCCTAAAAATTACATTGGTCATAAGTGAGATCAGGTATTTGGAGGAAAGGAGGGGAGGTGCCTTTTATAACACTACTAGCAAGAAGGGGTTATAGCTTTACAGAATTTCCATTTGCTTGGTTTAGTTTGTCTACCTGATGTTGCTTGTTGTAGTGGTGTCTGGTGTGTTCATCCGTCATCTGGTGAAGGTGTGAAGTGCATAGAGACACAGTCACTCTCTTCCTCCTTCTTCAGAGAGCTTGTCTTGCAGGACCTGCAGTGAGATCTCAAGTAGCTTTTAACTGTGATAGCTGAAAGAGGAAGGCAAGAAGGTAGGGATAAACATTCCTTTGCCCTGTAAATATGATTTGTTAGATAGCCTCCTCTTAGTAGAGGTGGCAGTGGCACCAGGAAGAGTCTTGTAGGTGATGCTGACCCACATACAACTCTAGTTGACCCAGTGTAATTTCAGCTATACTGCTCATACTGTACAGGCTCTGCCAGCTCTCCTGAATCCTGTGATGGCTCTTGCTATGTCAGGCTGTCCACAAAGTATCCCTGTCATCTCCGGTTTGCTGTAAATCAACATCCAGGCTTTGGCCTGTATAACTCATGTTTGCTTTTCCTGGCAAATTCAGTTTTCCCTGGTCTCAAGCTTTTGGTGGCTCACAACACATGCAGTGTTTTGGGGATAACTGGGCATGAGCATGAGGGGGTGGAGTAGCAATCTGATTGCCCTTCTAGGGCTCAGGGTGACAGCAGCAGCTGCTCTTCAGCCCCCGTGTGCAGTACTAAGTACCTTCCCTATGTCTGCATGCAGATCCAATTTGATCCGCTGACTGACATGGGCTCATGGAGAATGTAAAGTCCAGAAAAAGCCTGGCAGAAAGGGGTCCTCCTTGTTCTTTGACCTTTTTGCTTCTATAAGGTCTATATTACTGCTATGGAAATATGTATTCAACTGGCTGCAACTCAGGTCATGGAGATTAGCCTGTAGAAATACTATACCACTTCATTGTATTCTCCCACCTAGCTACTGTGCCAATGACTACAGTATAGCCTTAAGCCGTGGGATACTTTGCTACCTGATAGTGTAGATGCTGAAAACTCTCATGGGTTCAAAAGCAGATTGAAGAAATCAATGGTGCAGAAATCCATTGGGTGTTACTAAATTCATAGGTCCCACATCCCGCTCAGGAAGTTCCTGTCAACAAATGGTTAGAGGCTTGGAGAGCGTGCAGGAAGGCATCATGTATGCTTGCTCTGTTCTCGAAACAGGGGAAGGTATCTGCTTTTGGCTGCAGTCTACAGAGACTGTGAGGCTGCAAGAACCCTTAGTCTGATTCAGCATGACTACTATTCTGTTTCAGAGCCTGTTGTCCTTAGTGATAGTAAATCCAGTTATTTGGGTATGTAAGTCCTGAGAAAATAAGTAGGTATGGCTCAAATCTATTGTGGAAACTACAGAAAGAACAGATTCAGGTTTTTTATGTTTTGTTTGGTTTTTGCTTGACTGTGCATCAAATGCCACGCTCTGACACTCAGCAGCTTTCCATGTTTACCCCCAAATTCTAGCACAGTGTAGTCAGCTTGAATTGGAAACCAGAGAGGGAAGGCATGTTTGTGATTCATTGCTTCCTGATAAAAGTGGGGATGGGGATGTGGGATGAAAAAAGTGATACAACCTTTGTGTGTCATACCTAATTGATCTTCATCTTCTTTAGAAGAAAGAAAGGAAGGGTCTGGGACAGATTTAAGTATGCCTTTACATAGTGATTCATTACATTTTTTTTTAGTCTTTGATTTTTTAGGAATGTGTAGCCTGCTTTTACTGGGGACCACTGGGAAGTCTTGGAAGGTTTATGATGATCTATAACTTTAAACAGTGACCTGGATCATGCAAAAGTGTCTCAATTCTTCCCCTCACCGCTTCCTCACCAAAGATCCCTAGTCTGTTTGCAGTAACCCAGTCTGCTTTTTTTTACTACTTCCTCTTTTCCTATCTTCTTTCACTCCTCCAACATTGTCTTAATGTCTGGCTAAAAACCCAACTTCCTCGCATGTTTGGCAGTTTTTGCTCTCAGCTGTATGAACTCTCAGTTGCCCTAACCTTCCAGCCTCAGTCAAGTGGATATTGATGACTGAGGAGAAGGTTTTTGCTTGTTGCTCTTTTTGACATTGAAGTAAATCTTCAGCGAAATAAGTTGGAGGTAAACAAAAATGCCTCTTTCTGCCCTTTCTTCCCTTATCTTCTGCAGGCCTTTTACTTCCCTTTTCTCTGTGGAAAGTTGATAACAGTTACCTATACCATAATGAAAAGTTTTCAGAGAATGTGATGGGGGCAGCTTACAGAACTAAGGGTCTAAAAAGGTCTGCTGGTAGAGAGCCACATCCTACCAGGGCTGTACTTGGTGCTTTGCTCCAAGCCTCTAAACCAGAATATGTGTTCTTCTAAGTTTTGGGTTGGGTTTTTTAAATATAGACTTATCAAGTCCTTTGTCTTGTGTGTAAATCCTCTTCATATTTAGTAAAAAGGACTGGAACAAGTGTATGTTTGTGCTTCCTTTTCTGTCCTGAAGCTGGATACATGTTTTAAGTGTGGGCAGCAGTGAATCGAGGCGGTGGAGTTTGCTAAACCAGACACTGTATGGCCAGGGGGAACCAGTTCCCATGGACATGGCCTGGGCAGTGTGCTTATTTGGGGACTTTCTGGCCCAAGCTGTTCCCATTTCTCAGCTGTTGTGATGCTACCTTTCCCAAACGCTGCTGTCATGCCGCCCCAGTGTTTCTATTTTAACTCTCTCTGGGGCTAGATCTTGTGACAGAAGGATTTGGCATCTCTCCTACGTGCTGGGACATGGCATCTCAGGAGGCATGGTAGCTGCAGCTGCTATATCAGAGGGTGCCCCTCCTAGCTGGCAGAAGGGGGACATCCCTAGGATTGCAATGCATCAGAACAGGCAGCATCCCGCAAAGGAGTGGCCGTGTCTAACTGTGCCCATCTCTGTTTCCTCCAGCCTTTTCTTTACAGACTTTGAAGAGCTCAGGACATAATTGCCAGCTGCCCACTGCTGCACTGTGGCATCTCACTTTCAGCTTTCAGGTATGTAGTTACTGGGGACAAGAGTAGAGTTCCGTGCCCTGGAGGCACATGAGATAGCTTTGCAGCCTCCTGACAAATGGTGGGGAGGGAGGACAGGGACAGCTGGTGGCGTGGGTGGGGGTATTCTTTGGGTTTCAGGGTTCGTGCACCTGAGTGTCACGTCCCATTTAACAGTTTGTTTCTGTGACTGCAAATTCAACACTTTCAGCCTTCTGGAGGAATCCAGAGGAACAACGTTATTCCTGATACTCTCCATGGGATGAGACTGAGCAAACATAGCCAAACTGTTTCTGGAAGAAATGTAGGAAATTCCTGCAGTCTGTGTTGGGGTGCTTCACAGTATAACTCATGCCACTAAGAAGGATTTGCAGGAGGTGGGAGATGTGGACTCTTGACCTAATCTTTGTGTCTTCTGTGGGCTCTGTGGACTGACGGAATGAGCAGATAGCTCTCTGGGGTGTGAGGGAAGCTTTTTATAACTAGGAATGTGCAAGAGGAGAAGTGGCAGCAAAGGACATCTATGCTGCATTAACCCAGGCTTGCCTACCATGGTGTGGATTTGTGTGACTGGGCTTCAGCCTTTTTCCATTACTCCCTCACTCTCTCATTCCTGCACAAGAGCAACCCTGAACCTTTCTCCAAGGAATTCTATAGTGTCACACCATGTCAGGCACAAACTGGCAGCACAAACTAGCATGGGGGAATGGGCAAATGTTCTGAGACCACAGAGGATGAGATGAACCTTTTACCTTCTAGCCTAGATTTTGAGCTTAATGTAGTGAGCTGAGTATAATGAAAACACCAGTTCTACAGGGCTGGTTTCTGGGAAGCAGTGCTGTGGGGTAACCAGCATGTGTGCTGTGTTTGGCTGGGTAGGTTCCAGCATGTTTCTGTAGTTCTGCCCAAGCCCAGCTTATGGGGCTCCTCCCCATCCAAGACATGCCTGCTTGCTGACGGCTTAGCCTTGTTTTCTCCAGTCAGTTGTTGTAATACCATAATCCTGAGTCATATTGGGAAGCTGGAGTCTTCTCCATTGACAGAACACTTACTTTCAAGGCAGATTTCAAATCACTTTAGCTGCTCAGTTTTTATAGCTTTGCTACCCTCTTGAGAAGGCCTTGCTTAAGAAAGGAATCTCTGCAGAGGTGTCTAGTGCTGCTGAAGAGTGTTGGATTCAGTAGCATCTCCAGTACCTGTACAGCTGAGGTTTGGCAAGATTGTCTTCTACAGTGTGCTACAGACCTGCCAAGGAGGTTCTGTGTCTCCAGGGAGGGAGGAGGCAGGTTTAGTCCTGGACATCTCTGCTGCATCTAGCCATCTGCTGCTGGCAGTGCAGTGATGCCAGTACTTGTGTGCAAGGCACTGAGTTGGGCTCCTCTAGCTTCAAAAGTCATGGAGAACTGTGATCTCTGCAAAGGCTCAGCCAGTGCTATGTTAGAAACCACTTTTCTCTCTTCTCAGCTTAACTGAAATCTGCAAAAATTCTCTGCTGCAAGAAAACAGGGGTGATGTCATCAGAAGATGATGCTGGCGGGGAGGCACCTGGGGGCAGTTTCTGGGAGGTAAGAAAGGATAATCAGAGTGTGAGGGAGGCAGGAATGTCTTCTAAACCTCCCACCTGTGGAATTAGGGGGTTGAGTTTCAGGTTCCTGGGTGACATATTGTTGGGGAGTGGAAGGGAGGAACTGTGGGAGGTTCAGTAACACGCAGTGGGAGGAGGTGACCCTTTCCTCCATGGATGCTATGGGGTGAGAGTTCCCTGTTCAGCTAACGCTGATCTGAGCTGTGAGAGAGGAGCAAAGCAACTTGGCTTCTTCCTTCCACTGCTGTGCCTGCCTGAGAGTGCCAGAAGAGGGTCTGACCCCAGCTGCTGGCTTCAGAAGGGCCTGTGCTCCCTCCCCATGCACTGACTAACCTGCTGCTGTCTGTTCTGAAGAAACGTGAAAGTCAGTACAGTACAAATAATTATGTTGTGTGAAATTTCAGGCTGGAAACTACAGGCGGACAGTGAAGCGTGTGGACGATGGGTACCGGCTCTGCAATGACCTCATCTCCTGCTTCCAGGAGCGAGCCAAGATAGAGAAGAACTATGCCCAGCAGCTCACAGAGTGGTCCCGTAAGTGGAGGACCAATGTGGAGAAAGGTAAAGGTGTCACGTTGGACTGGGAACAGGATGCAATCATTGCACTCTCTTCCTTGAGTGCTACCTCTTATTGAGATTATGCTGTTTCCTTGGGGGATAGGCTTCCCTTGGGCAGGAAGGGGGTGACTTTCTTGGGTGTCTTTTTTGTGTGTGTTTTTGTAGCAAGACCTCTTATTCACTTGGAGAGGTGTTCTCTGCATTGTCAGGTGTTTGGTTACAAAAAAGAATATGTATTTGTTTAGTCTGGCAAGTCCTTGGACAGCCCAAATCTTAAATCAATCTGTAGATCTCCACTTTTAAGGATGGCTTGGCTGTCACTCCTTCTTCAGTCAAATAACTACTAATGCTGTGATTTAGCAGCAGTGGGCTCAAATTGATAGCATCTTGCAAAGTAATGGGAAACACTGGGATAGATGTCCCAAAGGACCTACTGGTCTGTGAAGCAGATGCTCAGCCTCAGTCATGAACTACTGCTTTCTGTCCTGAAGCTCAGGCTGGATCTGTGAAGAGAATTTTCTACAGAAACCTTCTCCTAGCAGGCACTATCTGGGACAGCTCAGGCTGCCCAAAAGAAATGGCCAGTTTAACGAGCTGTGACAGCCAGTCAAGGTGTTGCCTGTTGGGACAGTGTGGAGACCAGTCAGTGCTGACTTGCGTGATGGGGGAGAGTTAAGAAAGTGACTCCATACTGATACATGTGTGTAGGAGGAAAAGAATCTGCATTACCTTCTGTGGGCAGAAGGTGTAAGAACCTCTCTGGTGCTTGTTCCTGCAGGTCCACAGTATGGTACTCTGGAGAAGGCCTGGCATGCCTTCCTGACAGCTGCAGACAAGCTGAGTGAAATTCACTTAGCTGTCCGGAACCACCTGGCTGGTGAAGACTCAGATAAGATCAAGGCCTGGCAGAAGGAGGCCTACCACAAACAGATGATTGGAGGCTTCAAGGAGACAAAGGAGGCAGAGGATGGGTTCCGCAAGGCCCAGAAACCCTGGGTGAAGAAGATGAAAGATGTGAGTAAAGTGTGAATGGGGAAGGAGGGAGAAGGCCCACTGAGCTGGCTGCCTGATTATGAGAGCTACTGGACTAGGTTTAGCCAGGGTTAGCAGAGAATGCCAGGGAGGGATGTTGTGATGGTATCTTGTTCTTGGTGGTTTTATAGCTTCCTTCCCATATGGGAAGAATCACAGACTATTTTCTGGTTGGAAGAGACTTTTAAGATCATCGCATTGAACCGTTAACCTAACACTACTGATTCCAGAGCTAAACCATGTCCCTAAGCACCACATCTGCACATCTTTTAAACACCTCTAGGAATGGTAGTTCAATCACTTCCCTGGGCAGCCTGTTCCAGTTCTTGATTATGGTTTCAGTAAAGAAGTTTCTTCTAATTTCCAATCTAAACCTCCTCTGGTGAAACTTTAGCCCATTTCCTCTGGTTTTAGCACTTGTTACTAGGGAGAAGAGACTGACCCCCACCTCCCTGCAGCCTCCTTTCAGGTAGTTGTAGAGAGCCATAAGGTCTTCCTTCAGCTGCCTCAATAACCCCAGTTCTTTCAGCTGTTCCTCCTAAAACTTTTTCTCCAGGCTCTTCACCAGCTTTGTTGCCCTGCTCTGGACTTGCTCCAGCACCTTGATGTCTTTCTTGCAGTGAGAGGCCCAAAACCAAACACAGTCCTGGAGGTGCAGCCTAACCAGTGCTGAGTACAGGGGGACATTAACTTCCTCACTCCTGCTGGCCACACTATTTCTGATACAAGCCAGGATGCTGTTGGCCTTCTTGGCCACCTGGAAACACTGCTGGCTCATAACCACCCTGAGGACTTTCTCTGCCAGGCAGCTTCCCAGCTGCTCTTCCCTATGCCTGTAGCGTTGCATGGGGTTGTTGTGACACAAGTGCAGGACCTGGCACTTGGCCTTGTGGAACCTCATATGATTGGCCTCAGCCCATCCATCCACCTGGTGCATGCCCCTCTGTTAAGAGGCTTCCTATGCTCAGGCAGATCAACACTCCCTCCCAACTTAGTATTGTCTGCGAACTTCCTGAGGGTGCATTTGATTCCATCATCCAGATCACTGATAAAGATATTAAACAGAACTGTCCCCAACACTGAACCCCTTTTGACTAGCTGCCAACTGGATTTAACTCTGTTCACCACAGCTCTTTGGTCCCAGCCAGCCAGGAGGCTTTCTACTCAGAGTACAGCTGTCTAAGCCATAAATAGCCAGTTTCTCCAGGAGAATACTGTGGGAAACTGTGTCTAAGGCTTTAGTAAAGTCCACATAAACGGCATCCACAGCTTTTCCCTCATCAGACTTTGGTAACAGGCTCTATATTCCTGCATAGCAGGTGAGCACTGAAAGATCATCTGGTGATACCAAATGCCAAAAGGTAAATGCCAAATGTTAGGTTTACTAAATGCCAAATTGGTGTTCTTATTAGGTTGTCCTGAAACAACTGCTCTTGACTCTAACAAATGTTAACCTGCTGTCTCTGAGTAGCAGAGGATTAGTGTGGTCAGGATCATGCCTTTCTCTGCATCCTGCTCCTACAGGTGGAGACTTCAAAGAAAAACTATCACGCAGCTCGGAAGGAGGAGAAGACAGCCCATACGAGGGAGAACCATGCCAAGGCAGACTCATCTGTCTCACAGGAACAGCTGCGCAAGTTGCAGGAGCGTGTAGAGAAGTGCACTCATGAGGCTGAGAAGGTGAGTATGTTGTATGGATGTGGGTCACAATGATACTCCTCATGAGGAAAAAGCACTGATTGTAACATCATTCGGTGAAATGGCTCCTGCCGAAACCTGAAGGGAGGAGTGAGATTCCATTGCCTGAGGTTTTAGCCAGTTACACTGAGACTTCAGCAACTTAGACTAAGGTCTCTTTATTTTTGGTGTTGGGTAAGATCTAACTTGTAAGTAAATTAAGAAAAAAACCAACAACTTAGGGATTTGGTGCAGGGAGTTGGAGCTGCAGAGCTGAAAACTTGGCTACTGAAAGTGGCTGATCTGCCTGCCCAAAAGAATGAAAGTGCAGAAGGTCCTCTGTGGAAGAGGGTGGCAAGGAAGAAAAAAGAACTGTCAAGAATAATAAGAGACCAATGGACTGAGATACCAGCAGTGGGGTTTCTTCTTCTTTCTATGCTGTATTTATTCAGCAGTGCAGGAGGAAAAAATTTGTCAGTCTCAAGCCAGAGCAGGGGGAGTGTCACTGGTTTTCACATCAAGGCAACACATCTCACCATTGCTCTCATCTTGGGTTGATGCAGTGCAAGGATCAATATGAGAAGATGCTGGAAGAGCTAAACCGCTACAATCCCCGCTACATGGAGGACATGGAGCAAGTGTTTGAGGGCTGCCAGGAAGCAGAGCGCAAGCGATTGTGCTTCTTTAAGGAGATGTTCCTGAATCTGCACCAGCATCTCAACTTGTCCACCAGTGAAAGGTACCAGCCCTGACACAGGAGGGAAGTCTGCCAGGCTGAGGTCCCATGGGCTCTGGTGAGGGGTGACAATACTAGTGTCTGAAAGGGAGCTGGCTGCTTGCACTAGGCAGGTCTTGCTCCTTCCCTTTCCAAGTGTGTCTGAGAACTGGCATTTGGTCCCTTTAGGCTGACCAGTGCTGGTGTCTCTGATCTTGGACAGCACCAGGCTCCCTAGAAAGGATTCTTTCTGCCTCTGAATCCTTCCTCTTCCACTGCTGTCCAGTACTGTCCTGTGGGTGTGTTTTTATTCTATGAAATGCCTCCACGTTGCTATATGTAATCTCCAGCTCTGTTGTCTTCTGGTATCTGTAGCTATTTTGTCTATTCTGCCTTGAGTAAAGAGACTTTTTGTGAGATAAAACCTGTAAGCCTACTAATTGCCCCTATGTAGAGGTTACATGGGTGAAATAGATGCAGCCAAATATCTTCTGTGCTTCTGTACTTTAAAGATAGAGGCAAAAAATCTGAAGAACATGCCTGTCTTTGTGCAAGAATGTGCCAGGCTCTTTCAATGCTCATCTGATGAGCTGTGCTGAGAGCTGGCAGATACTAGCCACTGCCACACCAAACAAGTCTGTCCTGTTTGCCAGGCTGACTCTTCTTCGTGTGTGGCTCTGCTCTCCTAGGGCTGAACAGGTGCTGCTCTAGCATCCTTAATCCTGTGGGACTTTGAATGCTATGTAATTGTGCATGAGTTTACACTCTTCTTTCCTTACTGGCTTTTGGGAAATTGCTGAGTGGCTGAGTAGCTAATGGTTCTGTCTGTTCCTGGTCATAGCTTTCATGCGTTGTATCGAGATCTCTATCAAGTCATCATGGCTGCAGACAACCAGGAGGACCTGAAGTGGTGGCGCAACACTCATGGACCAGGCATGGCAATGAATTGGCCTCAGTTTGAGGTGATGTAGCATTCTAAAGTGTACTATGACTATTTCTAAACATCTAGGTGCTTTACTGAAATTGGTGGATTGCTAGTCTTCTGTTGGGAAGACCATGTCTTTGCTTGACAGGCTCAGGATGGAAGGCTCTTCTAAACACAGCTTCTGCTGTGTTGCAAGCCCTTTGGTGTCCAAAGGGACACATGCAACCCTGCCAAACTGAAAATGCTTCAGCCATCCAACTGCAAGATCAAAAAACAGAGCTTGGTCCTCAGGGCTCTGGGACAAGTTCCTGTTAAAATGTTTCCATGGCCTTTCTTGTAGCACCTTGGGGTTCAACAGGAGTGTGGCTGCTACACCAATAAGGCCATTTGGCTGACCAGCTCAGTGGTAACTGAAGTATGATTTGGTGTTCTCTCCTTCTGTATTGGTCAGAAAAGATGCTCAGAGCTGTTGTATTTGAGTGGCTTGATAGTGTTTCTGCTTTTCCCTGAATAGGAATGGTCCCTCGAAACACAGCGGCCAATTACCAAGAAGGAGAAGAGTGGCAAGATGGCTGATGATGTCACATTGACCAGCATTTTGCCTACACGGGATGGTGTTGTTTCACAAACTCCTCTGCAGGGAAGGCAAAGGTAAGGGCTAAGTCAGGGATCCATCAGGTTAGGAAAAGTACCATTCTGCCTAGGGTCATGAATAAATTGGATCAATAGAAGTCATCTCTTCCTTACATTCCTGGCACTTGGCCATGGCCTTGCCTGTGCTACTCTGCAAGGAAGGGGGTTTTTGGGTATCTTTTTTATTTTGTCTAGTATGTACTGCCTCACAGGCTGCCTTCCTTGTAAAGATCCTTCTAGTGATGAGATCTAGCCTGGTCAGACTAATGCTGTGTGAGATTTTGACACACATTTCCCCAGTTATTTTTCCTTCCTAGAGAGAACTAGGAACTGGTTAGCTGTGCTGTTTTCTAAATGCAGGCAGTGGGTTGTTTTGGTGTTTTTTTCTGGCATGGTCCTGAATACTACCTGAGAAATCTGGGTATAGCTGCTTCCTGGCAAGCTGGAGAACGGGGAGGGGCTGAAGACACTCATGGTCTACAGTTTCAGCAGCCATCCTGCTTTGAAAAGTGCACTCTGTCCTAAGTGGGCTTGGCAAAAAAGAATGGGGATATAGACATGTCTCAAGGCCACTACTGCACTTCACAGGATTCAAGGTCCCTATTTGCCAACCTACAGGTTTTCCTATCAAGAGGAGCAGAACAGCTTCTTCTATGACAGCCTAAAGGCACCCACCCACCTGAAGTTAGTATGGAACAGAGCCTCTTCAGGGGTGTTTGGGTTCCAGATGCCTGTCCTCTGCTGCTCTTCCCTTCTGCTTTTTTCCCTGACTTGGAAAACGGCATTCCAGACGTGTCTTTGGGATGGGAGACATGGCTTTTCCTGTCTGTCTTATTCTCAGCTGGAATAACTGGACACAGCTGAGCTCTCCAGTTGAGAGTGGCCTTTCCTTGTGTGAGAGGGTCTGCTAGAGTTAGGGTGAGGTCATGAAGACTGTGCATGTGTGAAAATACTTTGAGAATGAGTTAACCTGGCCCTTTGTGCTCTAATGCTGGGATGCTTTCAACCAAATTTAGCATCTCCTTGTGTCTCTCCTCCCCATTTTACCCTCACTTGGCTGTTGGGCCTCTTGCACCTTGTTCTATAGCATAGAAGTCTAGGGGAGAGTCAGAGTGGTGCATTCAGGAGGAGATGGGTGAGAGATGAGTCTGCTAACAACCATCTTGTTCCCTCTCTCCTTCCACATACAAAGTGGAGGGAAGGAAGAAATTTCGGAGTGGTCAGATGAGGACACTCCCAAGAAGTGCCTGGATGCCAACGGGCATGAGGAGGACATAAAGGTACCAGGTGTACGGGTACGAGCGCTGTATGATTACACAGGACAGGAAGCTGATGAGCTGAGCTTTAAAGCAGGTACAGAAGCACTAATCTCTTACTAACCTTTTGCTGTCCCCACTCAGGCTGACTGAATGATTGAAACGCTCTTTCAGAACTGGATGTCCTCCTAAACATTGACACTTGCTCTTCTTCCCCTGGCCTGACCCATTGCCAGCTCATCTGAGGTGGATGATCCACTGGGCAGTCCAGCTCATCTAGACTAAGGGACAGTGAGCACATAAAAAGAGCAGGCCTGGGTCACTGTGTGGAGAGAGCAAATCCCCAAGCAGTATTCAAATCCTGCCTCCTCTTAAAAGCATTTACTCTGTACTGTGTCTTGCTTCTCCTATATGCCATAGATACAAAAAAAATATATAGGTGGTCTGAATTGCTCTTTGAAGTAACCAGAAGGTAGATGCTTTGGGAGAAAGTTCAGCTGAGTGACACGCACTACTGAAGGCAAAGCTCAGCTGGCATAAAAGAACTATGCAAACTGTTGCTCAAAATGGGTGTCTGGAGAGTGGAGACCCTGGCTCCTAGCAGAGGACTGAATGGCAGAGAACAGTGGAGCAAACAGAATCTTCCTCTTTTGTCCCTTTAGTTAAATTTAGTTTGCTTGTGCCATCTTTTCCAACTGCAGGAGGACATCTGGATCTTGAGCGTTTCTAATCTTGCTTGGTTTGAGTCTTACATGGTATCTCTGTGCTATACCTTTCCAAAATAATTTTTAAAAGGCACTGAAGTCCTTCAGTAGCAGGAGCTTGTGCCTGAGGCCCCTATCTATGCTGCAGTGTTACCACACTAGTACATGTCCTAACGCTACCTTGTTGCTTTAAGATATCTTACAGTTTGGGTGCTCTAGAACTTGACTCTTTGCTCTCTCTTTCCACCCAGCAGATGTAAGGAGGCATGACTGGTTAGCTTTAGTCATCCCCTTTTTGAGTCTTCTTTGAGCAGCATGCACCAGTGAGGCTTAAGCTTAACAGCAGATGACTTTCTTTCTCAGCTTCTGCCAGTGTGGGATGTGGTTATTGATACAGTCAGAATTCCCTTTCTGGCAGAAGTATGACCTTCTACTGGTGGAGAAGGGGATCTTTCTGCCCCTTTCCAAAGTAGATCTGGGAAAGTTAAAAGCTTTGCCTGGTCACAGTCTGAGAAATGAGTTGATGCCATGCCTTGCTGGCCAAACCAGACACTCCATCATGGAATAGTCATTTTGGGTTCTAACAGCCAGAGCTTAGCAGCCTCTTATGTCTCCTTCCTACCTGCTACAGAGGGGCCCTCAGAAAGAAATCTCTGATTGTTCTGATCACTCTGGGTAGTACATGTGTTCCTCTGGGGGAGAAAAGCAGGCAGAAATACAGAGCACAAAAATATTTCTCATGTTGAACATCAGAAATGAAGGTTTGTCTCTAAGTTCCTTGGCCTAGGGGATGGTATTAAGCATAGATACCAAAGACAGTAACTCTGTCTTTGATTAAACTGCAGTATGATATAACGTGATAAGGGGATGGAAGTGTGGTGATTCAGACCAATAGGTCTTTCTTTTTACCAGCTCTTTTGAGGTGAGGAAAAATGCCATGCTGCTTTTCCCAAGGCTGCTTCCTAACAACTGTTTTTGCTTTTAGGTGAAGAACTAATGAAGATTAGTGAGGAAGATGAGCAGGGCTGGTGCAAGGGCCAACTTCTTAATGGCCAAGTTGGACTCTATCCTGCTAACTATGTTGAGAAGGTTGGATCATGATTGCTACTGCCCTGCTAGTGTCTCAGCCACAGCAGCATCTCCTGCAGAGGTCACTGGGCCACTGCTGGCCCCAATCCACCTTTGCAGTATATCCAGCAACTTCTGGACTTTGAGGGCATGTATTCCATGTAACTAATGCTTCATTTTAAATGCCTAGATCTGTAGGGGTTTTCTAATAAATAAACAAGGATGAGTAAAGACTTCTATTACTGTGAGCACTATGGGAGTGCGGAAAGGAACAGATCCTCTTGACTTGTACTCAGTGAAGGGAGATAAGTGACACGTGCAGCTCTTCAAAACAGAAAAATGAGACTTCCCTGGCTTCAATGCACATGTATCTGTGGTGTGGTGGGGTCTGCCCTGCCCCCAGGCTTCCTGTTCAAGGAACTTTGGATATGCAGGGCAATAGGGAACTTCGAGTATTGCTTCTGCTTTTTGGCTCAATCAAGCTGACTGGGAGAAATCTATTTATTCTCCCACATCTTTCAGTATATTTCACCTTCAGACTTGTTGGCTCCCCTGACAAGGCAGCTGGTTTAAGTGATACAGCTTCAACAACCTGTATGTTCCCTCCCACAGACTTCAGATTTATTGGAATAACACCAGAAATTAATTATACTATACGATACTATTATTTTTTGCTCTGAATTGCTAAAAGTGGACTTACACCCAGTTGCTAAGTGCTCTTCAGCAGGGAGGACCTATCAGACCCCTTTATCTGGCTGGTCTTTCTGCCCTGGAAAGCATCAGAGACTGCTGAGATGGAGTGAGGTCCTGATCAGTGCTCTGCATATTCAAACATGAGGGATGATGAATGTGTTCTGTATAGGATAACCTGAGAGCCTGAGGGAGCAAAAAAGGGAAGAGTTACCATTTTTGGAAAAAACAATTTTAAAACTGTTTACTTACTACATCCACTAGAGATTGTTGTTGAAATTCATTTCAAGTTCATAGTAGCATTATGTAGTGAAATTCCTATTCTGGGTTAGCACATGCAAGGAACTTAGTTGTCAGGCTCACAAAATTCAGTCAGTGTCCCACCAATCACACCAGGGTAAATTGGTTCAGAGCTGCTTGGAAAAGGGGTGATACAGATAAGGAATTCTGAAGTCATAGGTGAACATTTGGGATTAAATGATGGGAATGTTAACAGCAGCTACTGAACCAAAATGGGTGTTTTAACAAGTGTAGACTGAAAAGGATGTGGGGATGGACAGATTCAAACACTGTTAACTTAGGGGAGATTAAAGCATTTTGCCTGCCTGCCAGCGCTGAAAGTAACTTTTACAGCACACTAGATGCCTTGAAATGCAGTCTGCCACAAAGAGATCTGAGAGTAATGCTATTTAGTGCTTTTGTGAAACCACAGACATGTATCAGTTTTTGTAAGGTCTTGCTCAAAGGATCCCTAGGACTGTGCTTCCTGAATGGGGAGAGAGGACTGTACACCAAAGAGCTAAAGCATTTTGTTCACAATCAATTATGTCACTTCACAAGAAAAGAACAAGTATTCCTAAAAGGCAATTAAAGATCTAAGCAACAGACCTTAAAACTGCCTGGATTTAGTTATGAATTTACCTATTATTCTACATCCAGTGTTTGAAGAAACCTCAAAGCTTCTGCCATGAAATTCTGGTGTATAAACACTTGGATTTATTTAAGGATCTGGTCTCCACTTTCAGTGTTATGTCCCTGGTAGAGTATTGTCAGTGTTGTACAGTAATTGCAAGTGTTCCACTTGCTGACCCATACCTGAATGATTTGTTGCTGCTTTGTCCTAGCACACCTGAACATGAGGAGAGCATGCCTGCCAGGCAAGAGAGATAACACAGACAAAAACAGTCAGGGCTGGAATGACCTGAGATGTGCTATAATGCCTACTGAGATGTACCTTGTTAGCCTGGATATTTTCAAACACTGATGCTAGCCTTTCATGTAAGGTCAAACAATTCTAGAAGGGGGTTATGAAGGCTTGACACGGAGGCTTGACTTTAATTCCTCTTCTGAGTTCTAGTCAGGCTATAATTAGGGATGGAGTTAGGTGTGGCCAGAACCTTCTATGAGGACAGAAATGTCCAGTGACAGGACCTCTGATTACAGTACAAACAACCTGAAATTCCACAGAACAAAGTCTGAACAGACTTGTTTGTCCTAGGAAAACACAACCACCTGATCATCATGGGCTGCTTGATGGTTTCCAGAAATAGTGACGTACTGCAGCTTATGTGAACAAGTCCCCTAAAGGAATGTTTGCACATAAGAAATTTCTGCCAAGAGCTGAAGTAGTGGACAGGAGACAACACATCAAGAATGAAGAATTGCTTGGCTGGCATGGCATTTAGTCCAGGCTACCCCAAACCAAATGGATTAGTAAAAGAGAGCCTGTGTAGTGAAGACCCAGCTGGAGGGGAGAAATAAAAATAACCAAGCACCTCTAACAATCATATATTAAACTAATAGCTCTGCCTGGAGACTTAGTTTTCCACAGAAGCAAATGAGGTTCTTTTAACCACAAAGGCTCAAGTTGAAACTTGTCATCCATGCCATTCCAAAAGTTTTTGTGTGTGAACAGAGATGCACACATTAACTAATTGCAGTGCCTGAAGTCCAGAAGGCAAAGCTTGTTCTCCCATGGCTTCTGTAAAAATGTACAGATCCATCTCTGTGCCTGACTGACAACTTAGTGAAACCATGATCTAGTAATATTTTATTTTCATAAAGCTTGTACATATGTGGTTGGCAGATAATTTTGTTCTGACATCTCCCTGGAAAATAATTTCTAAATTATCACCCAAAGCTTGGATTTCCTGTTGATAATGAATTTTCTATGAAGAGGAAGTTAAAAGATTCTCTATGACAGATCACACCCATTTCCCCAAAGCAGCAGCTGAGCTTGCTGAACCCATGATGATGTTTCTGTCCTGTAGGCAAAATCTTGGTCTCAGAGCCCACAGGGCAGCTGTGCTCTGTGAGGGCAGCTGGGAGTTGCGGTTAGCAGCTTCATTCTTGGTGGCACTCCCACAGCCCTACCTGGGGCTGTTGGTGCTCCAGTTCACTTTCCTTCCCATTTCCCCATCCCTTGTGTCCTTGTTGTGGCTGGTGTGTTTGGCATGAAGTGCTGAGGCAGGTGTGAGTGTGTGGCAACCCTACACAGAGCCCCTCAGAGCTGCTACAAACTGTCCCACCCTCCCTGCGCTCTTTGCGGCCGCAGCCCAAGGTGGCAGCCGCACAGAGCTCAGCTCTGCTGGTTCGGGTGGGTTCTCCCTGGCTCTGCCACAGGCTGTGCATGAGCTGGGGCTGCCCCCATCGTATTCCTAGAGCTGCAGGCATTATGCTTGTGGGCAGCAGGCTACAAAATTCCCCTCTGCTTGTGAGGAAGGCTGGTGCTGGAGTTATAAGAACGCTGCTCAGACTGGTAGGGGATCACTTGTAGGGTAACTGCCCAGAGACTGGTCATTGTGCTGAATCTGAGACAAAGCCAGTGCCACAAGCTCCATCTCGACCCATGGAACTGTGTTTGGAAAATACCCACTACAGGATGTTAGGAAAGGTTGTGTAGGACCTTGCTGAAAGGAGGGGAGATGGCAATGGAGTAGGCCCTGTGACTGGAAGAAATCGGCTGGTTTTCCATTGGAATCTCTTGACAAAGCAGCATGGTTCCAGTGAACTTCTCCAAAACAAATTTCAGGCCAAATCATCTCAGCTGCTTTCAACACATCTACGTTTCTGGCCATGTCCTGGTTTTCATCATCCAGGAACCATGCCTGCAGAGGTTCCTGGTTTGTCAGTCTCTCAGCTTAAGGCAATTACAGCTGCATCTTGAGACTTCCTTTCTCCACAAGCAGCATAGTGGTGGCTGGCACCTCTTCCCCCTTGGTGTGGGGGCCATCATCTCCCCTGTTTAGTCTCAGCACTTCCAGTGGATCCAGCTATTTACAAATCCTGTGGTCTCTTCCTCCCTGTGCTTCCTTTCTATCCTACCAGCTGGAAGTCTTCTTCCCGGTCCTGTACTCTAAGCTTTGACTTCACTACCTCTTTCCTTCCTGATGCTTCCAGCAGGAGGCCAACACCAAAACAGTCACTGCCCCCAGCTGTGACCACACCAGCCCTTTCTCTCAGATTCTCCACAGGGCTTCCCCACAGGTGCCACAAAACTCCTGAGGAATGCTACATCCACAGTGCTATGTATCTGTCTCATCAGTGGCCCTGCATCCCCTCCACACACTGTGGCCACCTGCAGAGCTGAAGTGCTGCTGCCTATTCCTTCTCCACTGAAACCCTTCATAATTACCTGGTTGACAGTGGTGTTTGCACTGCGGGATAATTATATGTTTTCAAAAGAGCTTCATAATAAACCAACAGCTTTCTTGTCTTGCCTTTCTTACCTTGCCTTTTCCTCAGCTCTGCCTGCCCTGCTTTCAAGACTGTCTTTAGCCATGTGCCCTGCACTTACAGGGGCTGCAGGCAACCAGTCCCTGTACTAGAGGGGTTCAGTTTAGAAAATTTTGGGGAGTGGGGTGATCTGCAGGAAAGAGTTTACATGTCTGCTGGGAATCTGGCAGGTCATGTCTAATGGGAGGACAGCCCCATCAGTCCTGACCTCCAGCAAGTTAGTGCCTGTGCACTGGCCTGCCCTCAAGGCCAAGGAGGTTGAGGTAGCTTGGGGCCTGCTCACTGTTCAGTCTCTCCACCCTGCTTCCATGGCGTGTTATGAGCATGACTTGAAGATATACAGCACCTGAGTGACTGTCTGCTCTCAGCAGGGAGACAGGTGTAACATCTCCAAACTGACCATTACAGCAAGGTCTAGAACGTGTTCTCAGACGCAGGAAAGCCCAGGACACATTTGCCAGTTCCCCTCTGCTTTGGGGCATCCCCAAACCCTGTCAAGTCCTAAGAACCTGCCAGGCTATTCAGAAGCAATGTTACCAGATGTTTGAAAATAAACATTTGATTATAATACTGGAAACAGTTCCAAATAAAAGCCGGAAGAAACATGGCTACACGTGCACACACACATTCACTTAACAGCCAAGTTCTCA
This sequence comes from Chaetura pelagica, assembly GCF_000747805.2. Lineage (NCBI taxonomy): Eukaryota > Metazoa > Chordata > Aves > Apodiformes > Apodidae > Chaetura > Chaetura pelagica. Next base: position 3,115,496 of record NW_009953571.1, read on the forward strand.
GGAGCAATCAGGAGCAGCCTGCCCCTTCCACCAAGCACCAGCAGTTTTGCCTGGCAGCACAGCAACAGCAGCTGGAACAAGTGAAAGGGACAGTCTCCTCTTCTCCCTGTCAAACCTTCCTATTCCTTCCCTTACTTGCTTCAGCAATCACATGAGTAGGAGGAGATCTGCTCAGCAATGCAAAGAAAATCAGTGTTTGCACTGGGCAAGGGACACGGCCCAGCCACCACTTGCCAGAGTGGGTACAAGGGACAGCATGTGCAGCAGAACCAGCCTTTTGGATGAAACACAAACTTTATCTTGGGAGTGGTAGGAGATGAGAAGCTCGACATGAGTCACCAGTGTGCACTGGAGCCTAGAGGGCAAATCACATCCTGGGCTGTATCAAAAGAAGTGTGGCCAGCAGGGCCAGGGAGGTGATTCTGCCCCTCTGCTCTCATGAGACCCCAATTGGAGCACTGCATACAGCTCTGGAGCCCTCAGCACAGGAAAGACATGGAGCTGTTGGAGAGGGTCCAGAGAAGGGCCACGAAGATGATCAAAGGGCTGGAGCACCTGTGCTACAAAGACAGTCTGAGGGAGTTCAGGCTGTTCAGCCTGTAGAAGGAAAGACTCCAGGGAGTCCTTATAGTGGCCTTTCAGTACCTGAAGGGGCTACAGGAAAGCTGGGGAGGGGCTTTTCACCAGAGAGGACAGTGATAGGACAAGGGGTAATGGTTTTAAACTGAAAGAGAGGAGATTTAGGTTGGACATCAGGGAGAAATTCTTCACCATGAGGGTAGTGAGCTGCTGGAATAGGTTGCCTGGGGAGGTTGTGGATGCCCCCTCCCTGGAGGTGTTTAAGGCCAGGTTGGATGAGGTACTGTACAACCTGGTCTAGTATGAGGTGAAACTGACCATCTTTAGGGTCACTTCCAACCTTAACCATTCTATGATTCTATGAAAACCCAGCCATGACTGTGCTTCTCAGTATCTCTCAAGTTACCCATCCATTGTGTTCCTTAATTTGCATGTTCTTTCTACCTTTGCTGGCTTTTCTCCAAATCACATCTGTAAGACTGCATAAAATTGTCCAAGTTGTAAACAAAATACTCACTCTATACAGGGTGTATTAGCTCCTTGATCTTGCTGGAAGCATTGCATGGAGTCAGCGTGTGAGGTGACTGCCCACCTTGGAGCTAAACTTCTTCCTAGGGAGGCAGCTACTAACTGCACTCAATCTGGCACAGTGGCAGGCTGGTCACTCACAACCCTCAGCTAGCTGCTTCCCTTGCATCAATCCTAGGAAATATTTAGGTTGCTGGGAATGCAGGGCAATTAGACCTAACCTAACCAAAGGAAAAGTTTTCTGTATGGTTCCTGAAAACACAAGAAATTGGGAGCATCTTCTTACACACTCTGGGAAGAGACGTACCTGCTGAGAACCTGTCCCTTGCTCTAGGGACTGAAAAAGCTTTCTATCTGATTCTCCTTTCCTTCTCCATTTGTGGCTATGCTATACTCTTCCCACTACTGGAAATAGCCAGGCTGCCCTGAAACACTGAGCAGAGCTCTCTCCCAGAGTTACTGACTATGCCCTGGGGAAAATAAGCAGATTAGTTAGTGTCTGTAAACTGCCTGATAAGGAAAAAAAAAATACAAAAACCCCTTGTGTTAGGAACTGCTGCTGTCCCCAGGGCATCACTGTAGATTCCTGGTACCCCACCACTCACACTGTGCTCCACAGGAAACTATATCTCCCAGATATTTTTGGGGTAGTTTACTGAATTTGCTGCTGACCTTCCCTGATCTTCTCATCCAGCAAATGCATGAGGCCAACAGGTGTGAGCAGGAGATGAGGATGCAGCCACCTCGTCCCTCTCCTGCACAGTTCTTTTACTTTTACAGTGTGTTTTGCTGGGTAGTGGGAAGAGGGTGAGGCCTCTGCTCCCCTCTGTCACTCAGCTTCTGGACAGATTCCCAGAGAAGCACTTTCCCATCCCTTTGGCTCAGACCTGCAAGTGCAGGGCAGGTTTCATCCCCACTGCAGCACTTCACTCCCAAGCCTCTCCCTCTGTCTCTTTCACAGTAACCTCATGACCTCAGACAACAAGACTTCTGTACTGAAAAAGTGTCCCCAGTGGTATGACAGACTCCAGGAACAAACCCAGTCATTATCCTTTTCTTTCCTTTGCTCTCTGGAATGATGCCAGGGGCTGCCTTTTACTGACAGAGATAAATCAGCAAGGTGATTTCCAATTAGGAGGCTACACTGGGCTCAGGGTCTTGTGTCCCAGCAGTCAGGGGGAACAAGTCAGATGTGATGCAGATGGACAGGGAAGCTCAGGGCCAAAGAGCAGGCTGCCGGTTTGGAGCTCAGAAGTTCAGTGCCAAAACACATGAGATGCAAAAGAAACAGATGCAGGAAATAGCAAGAGCTCTGCAGTGACAGCATGCGCTCGCAGGGAACACTCAGCAGCAGGAGGCCTTTCCTGTGCTGACAAAGGCCACAAAAAGAAGCTGACTGTTTCTCGGACCAGCAGCATGCTCTTCCTGCTGCTTTTATGTAAAACAGATGCACAGGTTCAGTAGCTTTGCCAGGACTTGGAGCAACCAGCATGGGCTGGAAGGCCTGCGAGGGACTCAGCTGAGGTACAGAAGCTTGAGTAACTCTGCTGCAGCACGCCTTCCTAAGGCACACAGCAGGGAGCAAAAACTGCCCCATCCATAGAGACATGGCTCCTAGCACAGACAGGCAGTGTGACACTGACCTACTGGCCTGAGACTGCCTTGGCTCCTCCTCAGCACATGCAATTTCTCTTTCACAAGCCTCAGCTGGGGTAACACCAGCACGAACAGACTGTCCTTCTAACCCCTGCACGACACCTCCATCACACAGCCAAACACACCTAGTGAGAACAAAGCCAGCAGAGGGAGGGAGCAGCACCGCACGACAAACCGTGACAAGGCCGGAGCAAGCAACTCAGGCGCAGACTGCTCAAGCCCACAGGAACACCACCATTCCCAATGCACACTCATCACCTGAATTTGCTCTTCTACATGAAAAGAAGCAGCTTACACAGCTTTCACCCTGCCACCTTACACTCCTGTCTTTCTGTCTAGTTTCTGCTCTCAGGCCCCTGAACGTACTAACAAACCTTAATTAGCCTGAGCAGCCTCAGCTGGAGCCTCTATCCACACCCCTGCCCATGGGTGTGGGGGTTTTCATTTAACCTCAGCCCAGAGCTACTATAGAATGGTTTGGAAGGGGCCTTAAAGGTCATCTAGTTCCAAACCTTCTGCATGGGCAGGGACACCTCCCACTAAACCAGCCCGCTCCAAGCCTTATCCAACATGTCCCTGAATGCTTCCAGGGAGGGGGCATCCACAACTTCTCTGGATAATCTGTGCCAGTGTCTTACCAGTCTCTGTCTGAGCTAAGCTGAAGGAGTAGTGGTCTCTGGCTGTACCTTCTTGATCCTAACTTAACCATGATAACTTATCTTGATCCTGTCTTACCAGCCCGACCTCAGATTTCCCTTGCCTTGTCACCACAGACATGCCTGGCAATCATTCAGCCTGATCCTGAGCTCTGGACTGACTTCCCAGCTTGACTGCATATTACTACCTCATCACTGTAAGCTTGCCTAGCTATCTCAGTTCTTGGTCAAACCTGGGGCTGCCCAGCTCTCCTTGCTCAGGTACTGTGGGGATGGACCATGGCTGATGAGGGCCCAGGCCTGCTGCCCTTAGGAATGCTCCCCTCACAGCTCTGTTTCTCCTAGGGTTCAGCCAGCCCTTGCTGGGTGACATCAGCACTCCTGGTATGACTGTCAGGACAGCTGCACCCTGAATGGGATCAGAGAACTCAACTGGTTTAAAAATAGCTGTGGAGGAAAAGCTATCGCTTACGTTTCCCTAAACTGATTCCTCAGTACCATTTATGTAACCCCAGATATGGGCATATAGGCACAATTAAGGCAGCAGCATGAGAGCAACAGACACCAGGGGCTACTTAAGACAAGACTGGTGTCAAGAATGAGCCCTGGCAGGCCAGATCAGGCTTCACTACCCAGTTCAGAAACTCAATGCAGATGTGTCAGCCAGAAGCTTCTCTTCTTACTGCAGGGCAACATGTCTCCCCTATCAGGTCTCACTCTGATCATGCAGTTAGAGCTTTGCTCACTCCCAGAATGCAGGGCTTCGTACCCCTCCTAAACCTGCAGGGCTTTTTTTCCCAACAACTCGGTTGTTCCTGCTTGTATCTCTGTGTCCCAAGACTTTATGGATCCTGCTGAAAGTGTGGGCTCCTGTGTTCCCATTGCAATGAATTCAGCAGCCTGCCTTGCTAATCTGTGAAAAATGTGGAAATGCGTGAAAGCCTTTAAACTGAAAGTTGTTTTCTCCAGATACTAGAAAATGTAAATGTTTCTTTTAGTGACAAGGTGGTGCCACAAAACAATCTCCTCTTGGAGGCAAGGAAATCCCAATCTCTTTCATCTCAGTCATACTGTGCCACCCATGAGCTTTTGTTGGTGTTGCCCTCCTGGGCCTCTCGTTGCGCTGCAGTCACTTCTGGTTTCGCTTGGCTACACGTCACACTCTGTGTGCCATCAACTTTCAGCTGAAAGCACAACCACATGTTTTCCTATCTTTAATGCATTATAGCTGAGGGACTTCCTAGTCCACCTCCTCCTGCTCCCCAGCAGCCACTACAGCACCTCAAGGCCCAGACACCATCGCTGGTCTGCAGGAACAACCTCCCTACCTTGACCACTGCCTCCTACTGCCCTGATTACGGACCAGGCCCAGGCAGCGCTGCTGGAGAAGCCTCAAGCGGCCCAGATCATCCCCAAGCCTGTTCCCTG
>NW_009953571.1:3120696-3126767 GCF_000747805.2 Chaetura pelagica
CGGGTGCCGGCAGGGGTGGGGGCGGCAGAGCCTCAGCCCCGCCGTCTCTTCGCCTTCCTTTTAGTCGTGCTTCGACTGCGGCGCCAAGAACCCCAGCTGGGCCAGCATCACCTACGGGGTCTTTCTCTGCATCGACTGCTCCGGCGTCCACAGGTCGCTGGGCGTGCACCTGAGCTTCATCAGGTGCGTGGGGCCCGGGCAGGGGGGGTCCGGCCCGCGGGGTCTGCCGGGCGGGCCTCAGGCAGCCGCGTCCTTCGGGAACACGCAGGGACTCGGTGAGGGAGGAGAAGCGGTACCACAGAGCGATGGCTCAGGTTTTATGTGGCTTGTTCGCTGGAGGCTTTAGGTCGCTCAGCCTCTCTGAGAGGGATTTCCAAAGCCACTCAGTGAAACGTGGACACGTTACATTCGCTACCCTTGCAGAAACGCTGTCCCAGTTCCCAGCTGTAGAAGCTAAGAGGGTGGTGTGTGAGTCATACAAGTAAAGCAGCATGGAAGGCTTCCTAGAGCAAGGAGGCCTTGCTGAGCAAGGCCAAGAGCGGAGTAATGTCAAATCCTTTCTGTGTCAACCTAGTGGGGAAAATTGTGGGGGATTTTCAGCCTGTGGATCTTATTTTCAGTCCATGTAAAAGTTAGCATTTGAATGACACAACCATGACCTTTACTTGCTCAGAGACAGGTTGCATCACTGGCATGAGCTGTGGTCTACCAGCCAGCCCTGCTTGGTTGTTTTTGCAGTTGCTTTGTCATGTGTTCTGGCCTAATCAGTGGGATGGGCTGAACATAAGTTGTAGTGAGACCACATGGAAAATAGAAGTTGTTGGCTATGCTTTCCTACCTCAAGTTCTCTTTTCTGAAGCAATACAAGTGAGAGGTCTTCTAAGTTTGGACACTGTTACGTGGTGCAAAGCTGAACCTGGATTTCTTCCTCGCTTTAGAAGTTCAAAATAATTTCTTGTGGAAGCAAAGAAGTTCTCTGGATATTCTTTCCCCTTTTGCCTCATGTACTCCAGGATAGTAATGGGATATCTGACCATTCTAGCTCAGGGCTTGCTTTTGCATTTGGCACATCATTAATAGAAACAATTTGTTCTCACACAGGTCCACAGAGTTGGATTCTAACTGGAACTGGTTCCAGCTGAGATGTATGCAAGTGGGCAGCAACGCCAACGCGGTGAGGAGCCTCTGTAGGCATTTGGCTTGCTTTCCCTCTTGCTAATCCACATCCTTTGTTTCTTGTCCCTTTCCTCTGTGTGGCTTTCTTGGTACCAACCTCTCCATCTTTTCTGGAAACGTGTAATGAGGGAAGGTGTTTGTCAGGGGTGCTTGGAAGTCAGCCCGTGACCTCTGAGCGCATTGCTTTGTGATACACGGACTTGTTATTTCTTTAAATAAATTTAAATTTAAATGAGAGGCACAGTCCTCTTAAAGGGAAGGAGTTAGTAACACTGATTAGTTTTGAAAGCTCATGCCCAGCATTTTGACTCAGAAGCATCTTCCTGTGGTGGTCAGGGATGGTTTTCTTAGGCTTCTGGGGCCTGGAGTGAGATTTCTTGGAGGAAGCTCATCGGTTGGTTCATGGTGTGTGCTCAGTAGTATATTGCCAGCCTCTGGGAAGTGTCCTGATTTTGTTGTTTGTCTAATGCTTGGGTATGACCTAGCAGCCAGGAGACTGAGTGTTCTTCTCTTCCCAGACTGCTTTCTTCCGCCAGCATGGCTGCACCACCACAGATGCCAACGCCAAGTATAACAGCCGGGCTGCCCAGATGTACCGGGAGAAGATCCGGCAGCTGGCAAGTGCTGCCATGGCCAAGTATGGCACTGATGTAAGTCTGAGCAGCTCAGTGCTGTTACACCTGAGGTGCTGAGTCTTGTAGGGTATCTTGATTTTATCCCTCTCCTCTCTTCAGCTGCTTATAGATGGACTGAGTGGAGCCCCTGGGCACTCCCCTGACAAGAGTGATGCTGATTTCTTCATGGAGCACACACAGGTGAGAACAACTGCCTAAACCAGACAATCTTAACAGCTCCCTGATAGCCAGCTGCTCAGCCAGGAGCAGTCCCACTTATTTTGGAAGGACTCCAAGTTGTGTACTCATTGAGTAGTAACATGGCAGAACTAAGATTCAGACATCAGCCTGGGGCAGTCAGAGAGGTAAACAATCCCTCATGAGGCCTGTAATACCCATATCCTTTGTTTTCAAGACCATCTTCAAGGAATAGTAAGAGCTGCCAGATACTCCCTGGAGAACACTTTGTCTAGTGCATTAATGCATAATGTCTTTGGACATTTCAAGCAAGATCTGGCTTTTACCTGGAACTTCTGTTTTAGTCAGCTTTTCGCTGTGTAGACCCTGGTAAAGTGGATGTGGGCACCTCTTTGCACAGCAGTAGGTGGACTTTCTTGAGTGAACAGAGTAAGGTGGGAATTTGCTGTATGGCAATAAGGACAGTGAAAGCCAAGATGAATTTTTTTCCAGGAAAGCTCAGTCATGCTTTCTCCCAGATTTAAGCTCATCTCCTTAACCTGTGAAGTTCTTGCAGGAGTCAACTCTGATGGTACTGTCGATTGATGCTGTTCCTCCTTAGCTTCTCTTTTTGTTTTCTATAATTTTTATCACTGCTGAGGGAGGTGGGACCTGTTCATATGCTATCTTTCTTCAATGAAGACATAGTCTAGAGTTTGGAACACATTTCCTTCAGTCAAAAACTGAATACAGGTCACTAAACCTGAAGTAAGTTCAGGATTTTTTGGTTAATTCATCTTCTATAATCATTGGAATGAGCATCTTGTTGCAGGCTTCCAGTACCTGGGATGCAGCAGATGCCAGCCAGAATCCTGCACAGCCTTCCCCAGAGGTGGAAAAAGCAACAAAGTCATCAGATGGCAGTGAAGTGTCAAGTGAGTTCCCTGCTGAATAGTTTTGTCAATAACCTGACTTCATTTCCAGGAGTGTACACTTCTTTACCACAGTTGGAAGGGCTGAGCTTTTCTTTTGGTTCAGGCTTGAAGGACTGGAAGCTCTCTGCAGTCTATATTGTTTATTTAAATTAGTGGACTCTTCTAAATGCACTGCTCTGTTTGGGGTCAGTTCTCTGCTTTTCCAAAAATGCACATGAAACTCTGCTGGGGATTAGCTGCCCCATTTTCTTACTTCCAGGTATAATTTGTTTAAATAATCTTTTCTATCCCTTGAATTTGGTGAGTCTGGAAATCACATCTGAATAAAAAGCAAAAAGCTGTTTCTAGGCTGAATGAAAGCAAGAATCTGGGGGCACAGCTGTAATTTGAAACAGTTTTGTGTATCCCCCTGCAGAGTGTTTGCTTTCCTTTAATGTGTTAAGAATGCTGCAGAGGGAATAACTTCCTCTGTGGAGACATAAGGTTGTTGTCCTTGGAAAACTGCTTGTTTCAGACTGTAACTCAGCTTGTTTATGGGGGAGTGTAGTGGAACTCGGAGCACACTGAAAAGAAGTTGAGAATTTCTTTGCTGAATGTTCTCTTCTGTTTTTGTGCCCACAGGTTCCAGCCAGGGCCCTTCTATTGACTTGTTGAGCACATCTCCTAAAGCTGCTCTAGGTAAGTAAGATTCTGGTGTCTTTCAGATCAGTCTTGCTCTTATACCTGCTGTTCAGTATCAAGCTCAGTGGAACTGGAACAGATGAGCCAATTTCCAGAACAGCTAAAGGACCTTATCTTCCTGTGGAGCCAGTACTGATCTCCCAAAACTAAGCCACAGTTTACTGGAGGTTTCTTCCTCCTTTGAATTACCAAATTCAAAGCTTCTGCCTTCCCAAATGCATGTTTTTATTTTTTTGAGCTCTGGATAAAACTTGGCATTTGCTTATCTAGAACTTGGCTGGTCGAGGCCATATGACTAGTGTTTGGTTTTTGGTTTGTTTGTTTGTTTTTCCCAAACTTTGGAGCCAAATGAATTTTTAGTTTCCAGAGTAATAGGGAATTCTAATTCTCTGCCATTACTCTCCTGGCTGCACACACAGTATATAGCTGGATCTTCTTTCCTTACTGAGAGTGTGCTCCTAGCCCACAGTGAGTTCATCCTGGGTGGAAAGCCTGTGTCCTCAAGTGTCTGTTTATTCCCTTTGTTTTATATCTTCCTCAGACATGTCCATGTATCTCTCAACACAAGGGCCTTCTCCTGCCAGAGGTAACTGGCTAACAGCTGGCTTGTTCTGGCTGCTTGTGACAGCTCTGCCTGCCCCTCTGGGTCTCTGCCTTCAACCTGACTTCACCTTCTTGTGTTTGAAGGGAGCAAATGAGCCAAAGCTTGTGTGTTCTGTGTTGGGATCCAAACCAGCTATTGCTTCTGTGGAAGGGGATCTTACTGTCATTTCTGTTACGTGTTTCCTGACAGTAATAAAAAAAAAGGCAATCCAAACCCCCAAAACATTGGAAACATTAGGAACAGCAAGCTGAAAACAGTCTTGGATAGTGTGAATGTTTTGAACGTCTCTATTATAAGAACTTATGCTAAAACTCAAAAAGATGCAGAAAATGCTGTTAAGAGTCATCTAAAGTATGGGTTGGTAAAAGTCATGTGGGTGTAGAAAGTAAGGAAGCACTTCTGTGGAAGAGAAGTCCAACAAGAGTGATAAAATATTCTGCAACTACATGTTGGAAGCTTGGAAAATGTACTGGGCAGTGCCTCTGTGTTTGCTTTGTTTTTACACTTTTCCCCAAGCATTTGCTGCTTGGCTGGACCTTGGCTGGTTCTACAAGTGTGGCATGCGTCATGCCCTCAGACTGACAGGTTCCTGGTGCAGGGTGTTGGGGGAACCTGTGGCTTTTGCACCTCGCTGCACTTTAGGTCCGTTCTGGTCTGTTCATGTAAGCATGAACAGGGTTTTTGTTTCTTAGTCCCTAAGGCATTGGTGAGGCACTGTCCCTGATGCTGCATTTTCTTGGATTTATGTATGGAATAAATCTAGTTTTTTTCTAGCTACCCTGATCCCTACTGGATAGGCTCACCAACTGCACAACACTTGGAGGAACTATTCAAAGGTCTTAATTCACTTACAAGTTTCTCCAGCAATGGACATGCTTCTCTAGGCTACCAACCTGCAATTGTGGAGCTTCTAAATGCATCTCTCCTGGTTGGGTGAAGTCACCCAGGCTTCTGATGTGGAGCTGCATGGTGTGCCTGGACTCTATAGCAGCTGGACTGTGGTGGATGTTTGTGTGGGTTGCTGACTAATTTTGGCTGCTTAACTTAATTCACTTCTGCTTATCTGCTGCTTACCTCCTCTTGCAGAACTTAAATCCTCCATCATTGGAAAGAAGAAGCCAGGAGCTGCCAAGAAAGGGGTATGTCTGAGCTCTTGTTTTATGGACAGGAGGTAGAACATCTCATATTACTGCTGTCCTTTCCCTGGCCCTTGATTTCTGTCCTTAATGAAGCCGCATGCTGAGAGATCTATCTGGAGAAGGAAGACTTTTGTTTATGTCACTGCTTATTTTGAAAGATAAGCTTGTATATTAATGTATGAAACCACATAGGCTTTGGAGCATTACTCATGGTCTGAAGTGTATCTGGCTGGTCTCTTAGCACTGGTGGGTTAACTCTGGAGTGTTTTTCTATACTGTGTTGCAAGCTGTGTTGGGTCTGTAGGTTGTGACTACACAGAGAGACTTAAGTCCCAATCAGTGCAGCAAGGAGCAGGATTCTGGTTTTCTTCTCTGATGGACAGTCTAGGGTGAAGAAATGGCACTTTTGTTTTGTGTTTCAAGTTGGGTGCAAAAAAAGGTCTTGGAGCCCAGAAAGTGAGCAGCCAGAGCTTCAGCGAGATTGAGCGGCAAGCCCAGGTGGCAGAGCAGCTGAGAGAGCAGCAGGCGGTGGAGTCCAGGAAACAAGCTGAGGAGTCCATGTAAGTGCCTTGTTTGGCCTGAATACCTTGGATACATTAGGTAGAAGTAATATGAGGCTAATGCTCTTCACCCTAAGACCACCTCATGTGAGTACAGGATATGCTGCACAATAGGATGAGCAGTAGCCATAAGCCAGTAGGGCCCTTACAGCAGGGTACAAGTTATGCTGCTGTGTTTTATTCAA
>NW_009953571.1:3126785-3130380 GCF_000747805.2 Chaetura pelagica
GCAGGTATGGAAGTATTTTGTGTTTCTGTTGACCTTTGGACAGGACAGAAAAAGGCAAGGCTGAACTGGATGGGGCATTCTGTCAGGAGGTGGGAGGCAATGCTTACAGCAAGGAAATCGTAGTTAACCAAAAGGAGTTGAATTCCAGTGGAGGTGAGATGGGAAGACTAAGTAGCAAAGGAAATTTCTGCTGTGGAAATGGTTGTTTTGATGGGTTGTCGGGGTTACTCTCCCCCCTGTGTCTCTGCAGCATGGGCTTAGGGCAAGGGTAACGAGCTGGTACCCACCATAGCTCTTGCCTTTAGAGTCACCTCGATGCGACTGGCTTATCAGGAACTGCAGCTCGATCGGAAGAAGGAAGAGAAGAAACTTCAGAACCTTGAAGGGAAGAAGCGTGAACAAGCAGAGAGGCTGGGCATGGGCTTGGTGACCAGAAGGTACTTGGCTGTGGATGGCACAGGACAGACAAGTGCTTTGGAATCATCCTTCTCTAGAAAGTTCCCTGAAGTATCTTGCTGCTCTTGTAACAGATAAGGAGCTGATTCAAAGCGCTTATATGCTGGACTATGTATAAAAATGCTTCAGGCCCCAGAAGGAGTGGGCATTCTCTTCAGAGGTTCTGGTTCTCATTTGAGCTTTTCCTGTGGCCTGTCAGTGTCTAGCCGTAGAGCCGTGCTGCTTGACAGATGTCCCCCTCTAGTGTATTTCCCTTAAGAAGGTAGCTCAAAGCTTATGAGGGAGTCAGGATAAGCTAGAGAGGTGGTGGGGGCTGGCATCCCATAACTCTGCCTCAAGACTTGTGGCACCTGCCCTGCCTGTGAAGGCCAGATTCAGTTTTGAGGCAGACTGGCTGTAGGGGCTGGATGCTGTCAGACCTGTCAGCCCTGACTTCCTGTTTGTTGTGCTAGTTCTGTTTCACACTCAGTGATGTCTGAGATGCAAGTAATTGAGCAGGAGACACCGCTGGCTGCAAAATCTTCCCGCTCCCAGTTGGACTTGTTTGAAGATGCTGGAGGCTTCACATCTGGACCTCCCAAGTAAGACTCAGCTTCAGTGTAGTCTTTGGTTTCTTTCTGAATGTAATGTCTGGCCTAATTACCTATTACTGGTACCTAGGTACAAATACAGCCCCTTCTCATTTGAAGATGCCTTTGGCTCACGATGGGAAACGGACTCATCGTGGGGTATGGACAAAGAAGAGGAACCTGAGGTGACAATTTCCAGTATTCGGCCAGTCTCAGAAAGGTAAAGTGCCTGCCACTGCTACTGCACCTTCCTTGTGTGTGGGACAAGAGCTGTGAGGAGAAATACTGCATTGTGACAGGAGCCTTGTGCTGCAGAAGATAACTTGCATGGACAAGCCCAAGAAAAATGTCCTTCAGTGAAAGAGGCTTGGGCAGTTCTTAGTCTTTTGTGTCCCTAAGTCTGATACAGCCTTATGGTCATCAAGGTGCAGGCTGTCCTGAGGTGGGGCGAGAAGAACCTTAGTGGTGGCTACCTCTGAAGATTTGTTTCTTTTGATCAGATGAGACCTGAGAGAGAGGTCTGTTTCTTTACTGTGTTGTTGAGCTAAAGCTGAGATGCCTGCTCTCCTGTGTCCTCAGGCCCACAAGCAGGCGGGAGGCAGACAGCAGGCCCTCCGCTGTGGAGTCCAACGAAGCCCGGCAGAAGTTTGCAGGGGCTAAAGCCATCTCTTCAGATATGTTCTTTGGGCGTGAGGCAGATGCTGAGGTAGATGCATTCTGCAGTGCTTGAGCTGGTACAGCTCTGGCTACATCTCCTGTTTGCTCAGGTCTGACGTTGTTCCCTCCCTTTATAACCGTTCTGCTTTGTTTTCTGCTGCAGTATGAAGCCAGATCCCGTCTGCAGCAGCTCTCGGGCAGCAGCGCCATCAGCTCTGCAGACCTGTTTGGAGAGGCTGAGAACGTGCACTCGGGTTAGTGCTCAGCGGGTTCTGGGAGGGGGCAGCTTTGGAGCACCAAGACTGGAGGGGGTCGTGGTGTTCTCTGAAGCTGGGAGACTCTGGCCTAACTCCTGCTGGTTCTCATAGGTGGCGTGTCAATTGGGAATGTCCTGCCTGCAGCTGACATTGCACAGTTCAAGCAAGGGGTGAAATCAGTTGCTGGCAAGATGGCTGTCCTAGCCAATGGAGTGATGAACTCCCTCCAGGTGAGGTTACACTGTGGCACCTTCAGATAGGTTACAGTCGTGCTCAGGGACTTTCACCATAGTCTTCTGCTGTAATTATCATTGTCTTTTCAAATTATGTGGAATGTGCCAGGTAGACCTGTCTTTTGTCACTGACGACTACACTACAATAGCTGAGCATTTCATGTGGCAGTTGAATTCTGCTTGGCCAAACTTACTCTCCTGATGGACAGGACACCTTGTTATGTCAGATATGCCTGTTCCCACAAATGCCAGGTAGAAATTAAAAAGTTATGGCCATTTTACTTCCTGCCTTTGCATGGTGTCCTGTAATCTCCTCAGTCTACATTCCGCTCCCAAACACATGAAGACCTTGTTACCTGTCTCTGGAGTTTGCATGAAGTGTTGTAGCTCATGTCTTGGTGTGTTTCCTCCCCAGGATCGATACGGCTCATATTGATGACCCAGGGACTGCAACTCACAGGGAAGCCAGCGAGAAGCACAGATGCCACCTTTGTCTGGAGCAAACTCTGCAGGATTGTCTTAGGCTGGGGAGGGTGGGGAGGGGAGAATGTAAGCAGAGGGTGTCAGGACGTGGCTGTGCCCAGGATGCTTTCCAAATATCTCTGGATTCCACTCTATTAAAATTCAATGTGCCCTCATGCCCACTGCTATCTACTAGCCAGTGGAGACAGGCCTTCCTATAAGGTTCATCTCACTGCTGTAAAAGATACGACAGGAACTCCTGGGCTGCCCTCATCAGTGCTTCTGTCACTCTTGGCCCGTACTTTAGCTCACCAAGTGATGGAGGAAAGGGGAATGCTATTTTTCTGAACATCACGTTACCTGGTTCCCATGGACTTTGCTGGTTTTTTGTTCTGCTCAGTGCTCCCAATCCATGATATGTGGAGTCTTCTGTATTTGCCAGGTCTGACTTTTACCATGGGATAATTCTTTTTACTGTCTTGTAAACCAGCATATATTGATGCAGGAGAAAAAAAATCAAAGCAAAGATTATTTTTTTAGCTTCTAATTATATCATCAGCAAAAAAGGCCCAGGTAAAGAACTACTACAGTAAAGATATTTACTGGATCCCTGGTTATTTTGTTGCCCAGCTGTGGACTGAGATCAAAGTCCTGATCCTTGGCTGTCACCATGAGGTGAAGTTCTGAAGTGCAGCAGTGAGTGAGGACTCATTTTCGTCCTGTGCAACTTGGCTCTGCTCCTGATTCTGTTTTTAACAAGAGCATGTTTTTCTCTTGCTTGGACTATGGCATTGGTGTCTGGGTAGTATGAAAAATAAAAAAAGGGGGTGGGGGGGGGAAGAGGGAAGAGCTCACTACACTGTATTAGCAAAAAGAGAGCCTGGGGCTCTTTGTACCCCCCTTCTGGGGCTGTGCACAGGCTTTTAACGCCCCCGCCGGAGGGGGGTCGGGACAAGCACGG
>NW_009953571.1:3149237-3153533 GCF_000747805.2 Chaetura pelagica
GCCCGCAGGAGCGGCCGGGGCAGCTCAGCAGAGCCCAGACGCAGCAGTCGCCTCACGCAGGGGGGTTTTATTGCCGGCTGTCACTTGATGGCTGGGAGAGAAGGCGCAGTTAGGGAGCACGTTCATAAATAAAATCACTTACAATAAATAAAGAACCCATCCCACTCCCTCCAGAGGTGGGGCTGTGGTACAGACTCAGCAGTAGTTACGGGATTAGTCTTAAAATAGCTCCAGCATGTGTTAAATCCACTCAGCTTAGGGGTGCTATAAGCTTTGGTTGCCAGCTCTGAGCAGCCCACACGGCAGAATTTTATGAACAGGAGCAAGGAGGCTCCCAAAGAGTCGAGAGAAACTGAAGTTCCCCAGGAAATAGCTAGTCTAGGCAAGCTAGTGCAGAGGAGCTGGGCTAGACAACCTGTTCAGGGCTGTGGAAGCCAAACTGCTGAGTTAGCTACCATCAACAAAATTAGATGCTACTTCTTTTTGTAGTTGTAAGGGCTACACCATGATGCAACAGCAAGGCCAATATTTACAAAATAAATACCCGGGATTTGCTTGATAACTGTTTCTTTGTCCCCCAGGGCTTCTGCCTACCCACCCCCAGGACATGCTCTCTGTGTTGGCAAACTACACCACCTGTGGCCAAGGAATTTCAAGACTTTCTCCCTCTCTCCTCCAGCCCCTTTGGAACTTGCCTTGCCAAATTCCCTTATTATGGTGTTGGAGGCAGTGGGAGGCCTCACAGAAGGGAACTGAGCACAGCAGAGGAGCCAGACAGCACCATGCAGTACGTACTGCAATCTAGCTTATTTGCTGTATTTGCTTTGGCAAGTGTTGGACACATGGAGGAGGAAGCAGAGACAGGTGGCATGGCAATACCAAAGCCTTTCTTTTCTAGGAATTTCAGGAATTTCTCTACCTTTGAGCATATGCAGGTGCAGCTTTACTAGGAATAAATAAGGGAGCAGAAATGCAGAGCTGCTGCTGGCGATTTACCCACTCTACTGCCAAGGCCAAGCCTGATCAGCGCTGCACAACAAAACACGGGTGAGCAGCCCGCACTAGGGCTCCCCATGCTCCAGCACCTGCTGAACCGTGAGGGAGAGCCCTGTCAGAGCACACCCAGCTATTGCCAAGCGGAAGCAGAGCTAGCGTCTGCTGGTTTGCCTTGCCTGCCAGCAGAGGGTAGCATAACTGCAGCTGGGAACAGCTTCTGCAGCGAAGCTCCCACACGACGTTGGGAAAAAGGCAAGTTCTTCCTGGGAAGAGATGGGTGGGCTTGGCAATGGAAGCTGGCACAGCCGCACACACACTGTTGATGTGGACAGAACCCACTGTCAGAGCAGATGCTCTGGGAAGAGGTGCTGTTCCTCCAGTGGGTTCTGGAAAAAGCCAAGGTGGGACTGGTGCCCACCCTGGCAACCTTCAGTTTTCAGAGGAGTCTGTCTCTTCATTGGAGCCTTCACTCTCAGCATCCATTTTTCTCCGATGGTGCAGAGGTTTCCAAGGTGAGTTAATCCTGGGTGAGGTACGGACAGGCAAACTAGGTGTGTCTCCCCCACACCTGGTGGGACCGGAGACAGAAAGCCCTGAAACCTGAGCTACCCTGAAAGAGAAGAGACAAAGGATAGGCAGCCTAACTTGTGATGTCCAACCTCTACTATAGCAGCTTTGGAGTGAACCTGGGAGGAGAACTTATTCACGGTTAGCACAGGGATGGAAAGATGTTCGTGGCACAGAGGGAAAACACCTTGCACTAGTACCTACTAGACTCACTGTGTGAATCTTCCCATTGAAACAGTTCTTTTGTGCTGAGCCTGTGTCCAACACACCTAGTTTTCACCATCCAAACAAAATTTCTCTAATCACTAGAGACTGCTGATTCCTCTAGATTCCTCTTTGAGGCACACTTTCCCCCGCTGCTTCTGAAGCCTTTTCTAAGGATTTTGTTAGCTACATCAAGGCACCCCACAGAGAGACACCCTCTCTGCTCCATCTGCTCTGTTAGCTCCTCTACTGCCTTATAGTAGAGCAAAGGAATAGGGACAGTACTTCACTAGAAGTCATATTCCTTAGTGTGCTACCTTTATCTGTTGCTCCACCTCCTACTTTAGGCAACTCCACTTACAATTTCTCAAGTTCCTGATCCATGGCAGGGTCCAGAAACAAGTCTCCTTTATCTGGCAAAGCCCCTGGAAAAGAAGAACAAAGGAAAGAGAGTTAGGCTATTAATTCTTCAAGAAAAGTGCTCAAGCTATAGCAGCATCCAAAATCTGTCCTGGCAGACAGAGAAGACTCTTCCTTATACCTCTCAGAGAAATGGACACCAAAAGTTGAGGAACATGACAGATCAAGAATGCCAGTCCATACTCTTTGTCCTTCACACAGGCTGTGGCTGAGCTCAGACTAAACAGGGTGCTACACCACCCAGGAAGACGTGTACTTCTGTGTCACCTGCCTTTCTCGTGGTGCACTGAGCTTGGGGATCAAAACACTCTACAGGTGCTGTCCTTGCAATTCAGGAAAGTCAGTCCTGACTCTGGTGCACATTGGGTTTACAGGAGTAAGCATGGTGAAATGTGCTCTACCATTGCTTGCTGTCTGCATGAGAATACAAAAGGCTGGGCCAGTAATCAGGTTCCCTCTCTCAGCATAAGGTCAGCATGCTTCTTTTCACGTTTGAAACCCTATTCAAGATGAAGGACATGGGTATAGTTCAGGACTGAGCAGCTGGTTGATCATCCTTAATGTTGTCTGAAATGCACTGGCACCTCAGGAAGAGCCCAGAAAGTAAGATGAGGCTTTTAGGAAACCTCATCTTTCTAATTCTGTAACAAACTCCACTTTGTACAGGGTTCATGGGAGAGTGATCAGCCAGCACAGAGATGACAGGAATTGCCTATCACAGCCTGAATAGTGCCACTGCACTTGATAATCTGTATCAATAGTGCAGTGAGGAGTCCTCTTGTTTTTCAGGAGGCCTAAGTGCTGCATTCAGGATCTTTGGGAAGGGGCTTTGTACTCCCAGTGGGGACACAAGTCTGGTTTCTGGCCCTGGAACCTTGCACTTAAAGGAAGGGCTAGAAAGCCACTTGCCTCACAAGCAATCTGGCAGCAGTGATCAAAAATATAGCAATGAGTGCCTAAAAATTAGAATCAGATTAGACCAGAACCAACTGTCCTACTTCTTCCAGTTCTGGTCTTCCTCTCCTGCAAATGAAGAGGAAAGCCTGGCACTGCAACATAGAATCTCAGGAGGTCCAGTGAAGTGCCCCAGCCTGCTCCCTTTCATGGGCTCAATTAAAAGAATATTGGTGAAAGCTTAACTTGTTTCTGCATTTGCAGAAGGCACAGTGAGGTCTCTAGGACACAAGAATTCCTTGGAGGAGTCAGTAAATAACACTTTAAGGATTCACAAATCAACATTGACACTGGGGTTAGGCTGTGGATCCCAGCCTGCCTGACAAACATCAGCGTAGCCCCAGCCTGAACGAGCTGCTCTGATCCCTACCCCTGCTCCTCAAGGGGGGATACTGGCTTTGTGAGACCAGAGGAAAAACAGGTGTCCTGACCAAAAGCTCTAACTGCCCTTGCTGAAGGGCTTTGGGGAGCTTGTGATCCCCTACAGACCAAAGACTACTGGCCGAAGACCAAAGATAGGGAGGCTCTACAGAGAGACTTAGACAGATTAGATCATTGGGCTAATGTTAATGGTCTGGGTTTCAACAAGGCCAAGTGCGGGTCCTGCACTTGGGCCACAACAACCCCAGGCAATGCTCCAGGCCTGGGGAAGTGTGGCTGGAAAGTGTCTGGCAGGAAACAACCTGGGGGTTCTAATTGACAACTGTCTGAACATGAGCCAGCAGTGTGCCCAGGTGGCCAAGAAAGCCAATGGCATCCTGGCTTGTATTAGAAACAGTGTGACCAGCAGAAGTAGAGAGGTGATTGTCCCCCTGTCCTCAGCACTGGTGAGGCCACACCTGGAGTGTTGTGTCCAGTTTTGGGCACCTCAATTCAAGAGAGATATCAAGGTGCTGGAGCAGGGACAGAGAAGGGCAACAAAGCTGGTGAAGGGCCTAGAGAATAAATCTTATGAAGAACACTTGAAGCAGCTGGGAATGTTTAGTTTGAGAAAAAGGAGGCTGAGGGGAGACCTCATCAGTCTCTACAACTTCCTGAAAGGTCATTGGAGAGAGGCTGGTGCAGGTCTCTTCTCACAGGTAATTAGCGACAGAACAAGAGGGAAGGGCTTCAAGCTGCAACAGGGGAGGTTTAGACTGGACTTTGGGACAAATT
>NW_009953571.1:3153843-3156349 GCF_000747805.2 Chaetura pelagica
GGCTGAGTCACCATGCCTGGATGTGTTTAAGGGTCATTTGGATGTGGTGTTGGTGGATATGGTTTAAGGGAGAACTTTGTAGAGTAGGGATGATGGTTGGACTCGGTGATCCCAAAGGTCTTTTCCAACCTGAATGGTTCTATGATTCTGTGACTATTGAAATCACCCTTCAGGAGAGATTAAAAGACAGCAAGAAAAGAATCCTCCTTTCCTTGCCAAGATGCTAGCACCTGTCAGACTTGTGGCTGCTGCTCCGCCTCTGTGAGAGGCCTCAGCAGGAGACTGGCAGAGGGCCAGGGGATGGGCCCACATTAATGGAAATGAAAACCCACGAACTTTGTAGATGGCACAATGGAAGCTGTGGGCAGGAGTCTTCTTTTCTGCTCACCTGTTTTCTTTGCACTTGACTAGAAGTGGATTTCATAGGACAAATGAAAAAAATATTTTGCCTGCTGCACCCCAGGCACCACCTTCCCCAGTGAATGCACTGCTTCCTAAGCCTGTTTGCAGAGGGGATTGCAGGGCTGTGTTCATGCACCTTTGATATATAATCTCCATGTTGCTGGGTAAGCAGCCCTGCCCCAGAAGAGCATTCACAGCTTAAATGGTTTGCTGTAAGAAGGGGCTCAGCCAGGGAGGGGACACTTCTATTCTGCTGTGGCACATACCTGTGCAAAAGAACCAGCCCTCAGGCAAAGTACATCTTTTCACTGAGGTTTGCCTTTGTAATATAAGGATGGGAAGATACTCGAGCCTAGAAGTAAAGGGAGAGGATAACTACCCAAAGACAGAGAAAGCCTACCCTTACTGGCCAGATGACTTGCAGAGTGGAGATGAGTATCCTCCTGGATGCAGCCTTGTCAAACACAAAAAGCCTTTTCTGCTCCCCTTTTGCAAGAAGAGGAAGAGCACAAGCAATACATATGGGAACATTATGGAATTGTGAGTCTGAATTATGTATGGATTACAGACTGTCCTTTGTCAATGCAACATTTTGCTTCCTTGCCCTAGAACAATATTGACCAGCATAACATGGACATAAGCAGTGAGATGCTGCTTGATAAGCCTTCTGGTCCCCACAGCAGTTTGGTACAGAATTTTGTAGTGGTTCGTGTTTTATGATACCACCAGATTTTCAGCAGGTCATAGATTAATGTACTACCAAGATCACACTGCCTTGAGGGAAGATAGGGAAGAGCTTGGAAAGACTGGGCTTTGAGTCTTTGCGCCAAGGAGGCAGCAGAGGTTTTCCCATTAATTTATGCCTCATTTTCTTGTGGAGGCCAGAAGCCACTTGAAGGTGCTAAACATACAATGAGACTTCAATTCAGCACTGTCGATAGCAGTCAGGCACCTGACTTGTCTCCTGAGCACCTCTGACCAACCTTTATAGTCAAACATATTAAAACAACGGTTCTGCTAGTAAAATCTGGGGCATACTTACAGAGGTAATTCCACAGAAATGCTGAATGACTCAAAATCTAGATCTGTACCATTCACAGGAGTCTTACCTAGAGCTCTGTTGATCCTCTGATCCTTTGCAAGTGCCATCAGGAATTCATAGAAGGTCAGCCTCTGTGCACTACTTAGCATTTCCTTCACAAGAGCAGAAGGTGGACAGCTAGAAAAAGTGAGAAAATTGTTATTTAAATTATTATCTTTTTACAAGACCCAGCTCAAACTGTTTTACCTGCTCTAACACTGTCAAGTTGCCCTGTCTCAGATTAAAACAAATAGCCACCAGCTTGTTTATTTAGCACTGCATCTGCTCCCCATTTGCTAACCAAGACGTTTGAGCTGTGTGATATCCCTAGGAGCAGTCTTGCCTGTATCTATTCCAAGGACAGGGAGAAAAGACTAGATTTACTCAGAGGCACATGCATGCCAAGTCTTAGGACATTCTGTCAAAAATCAACTGGGAAATCCTTTCTTTTAGAAGACAGTAAATTTCCATGAGGGTTGTTATGCTGTTATCCCCCTTTTATCAGTGATTGATAGTCATTTAAGGGGCAGGAAAAACCTCTCCAGTAATAACCTAAATATATCAGAAAACAATATTTAGGCGGGGACTAAATTGCCATGTCCCTTTCTTCTCCTCTACACTTAACTTAATCTCTGGCCCTGACTTCTAAGCAGTATCATCATAATGATTCTTGCTCCTGCCTAATACTTCTTAAACGATTTCATGCAAAATAAAACTGCCTCATAGAGAGGAAGTGTTGAAGTCCATGGCTTAGTGCTGGGAGATGTGGGTGTGGGCTGGTGATCCCTCAGGTCAAGGTGGTTACCAAAGCCTGGCTGAATATTGAGTTATGCAATGAAAGGCTGGGAATGGCTCTCTTCACAGTGCTGTGTAGAGGCTGACCTAGCAGACATGTTCATTGTATCCTTCCCATCTGAAGCCCTCAGGACATGCAGGGAATGTGTAGATGTTTTGTTACTTAAAAGAACAAAACAACCCGGCATTTCCATGCTTAGATATCTATAGTACTGGACTATAGTTCAG
>NW_009953571.1:3156509-3169437 GCF_000747805.2 Chaetura pelagica
CAGGAATTTTGTGGATCACAAATTTGGATTCAGGCTCCTAATGCAGGATACAGGTGAAACTTGTGTGCTGAGACTTTCTGTGTATCTAGACCATGATCTTCTAGAAGCGCACGTGTTTGCTACCTGCAAGACTCTCTGAAGAAACTGTCAAAGCTATGCAATAAGGTCTGGTCTTTTTGGAGTCAGGCTAGCCATGTGCCTGGGCTCTGTAACTGGAGCCCAGCTCCATCACAGGCTTGAGTACAGACTATCATTGTGACCTTGTTGAGGTACAAAGGCTACAGACTCCATCCACTTCAGTGTGCCTTTCCTATGCTTCAATACCTAACAACACAACTGGACTTGTTTATTTC
Source organism: Chaetura pelagica (assembly GCF_000747805.2). Lineage (NCBI taxonomy): Eukaryota > Metazoa > Chordata > Aves > Apodiformes > Apodidae > Chaetura > Chaetura pelagica. The sequence goes on from NW_009953571.1 coordinate 3,156,863, forward strand.
CTCTAGTTAACTAATGATGGTAGATGGATATCTCCTTGACAGAAGTGTCAATGCAAAAGTGAGAATCAAAGTAGAGATCTAAATCAATCCATTACTTCAAGAATCAGCTCAAACCCTGTGTTTGTTCAGGCCATGAAATTGTTAAGTTTCCTTTGGTTAAAGCCATCTGGCTATGATCTCTCCTTTTATCCTTCTCTAATGAGGTCTATTTGGGAGTTACAGCTTCTTCAAAGCTCCATATTTCTTCACAGCCCCCACCTTACAAAGGGTCTGCAGAGCCACAGACTTCAAATCTGTGTTTTGGACTCCATTCATACCTGTATTTTGATCTGTCACACAAGGACTCTAGGCACTCATAGAAAAGAGATGCCTCTACCCCGTCCAGTGGGCTGCCATCATTTGGGGGTTGGCGCTGCCGATGTTGCCCAGAGGATGATGTTGGCACAATCACAGTATTTGGATTCTTACCAGCCAGTAGATCTTGATAAATAGCAGCCACACTTTCCAGGAACTCTGAAAAAACAGAAAACGACTTAAAACTCAGGGCTATAACCAGCAAAACATCCTTCAGCCCTGGGATTAAAATGTCATTCCCTGTTCTGTGTTGTACAGAGCACCAACAGGAAATACGCACAACACTACAGCATCCTGAATATTTGGATCAGGTATTATGCAAGCACAAACAGCCATTTCCATATAAGTTGTTGGCTTCCTCCTATCAGGATGATTATGAGAGGCCACTCACTTGGAGGTGATTAGGAGAAGCCACTCACCCTGTTGAACAAGATTCCTCTCAAGGGAACAGAGGGTAGCTAGATAAAACAGCAGAGTGTGAAAGCTAATGTGGAACAAAAAACTGGTTTGCAAAGTCTAAGAAGTTTTCCTTCTCTGTCTCTTGCCACTGACTAAGAACTCATCAAAGTTGGGAACAAACTGTATGGAACTGCAGCAGGAGCAAAGGGAGCAAGTTAGTCAGGGCTCCAGGCTGTAGCCCAGCTTGTCTTTGTGCTGCTCCAAAGTAAATACAACATGGACTCTAGAGGAAGGGCCAGGGCAGGTCAGGGCTAGAGTTGGCAGAAAGCCTCTCCCCAGGCTCCTCATACTACCCACTGTTTACTGCAAGAGCCTAATTTTAAACAAGTTTGTTTATGGATGTGGTCAGCAGTTTACAGATCTAGATTCCATTTGGAGTGGTTTGCGTGTGTGTGGGTTGGTGGGAGAGCGTGTGACAGGCTGCGTGTGTGCCTTGTGCCTGGGTGAACAGGACAGGGGTGGGATGTCTGAGTGTGTGTGCACAAGGGCAGGCTGGGATGGACTCCAGTGGCATTTAAGTCCCGAGTGAATGGAAGTGTAATGCTGTGTGTGAGGTGTGTGGAGAGGAAAGGCAGGATGATCGTGGGCCATGAGGCTGAGCTGAGGTTCTGCGGCTCAGTGGAAATATTTGTTGTATCAGAGAAAAACTTTCCAAGCACATTTTCTGTCCCCAGCTAAAGGCATTATGAGCCTGGTCCTGCCCAACTCAAAATCCCCATTTTGAACTGTTTTTCTTTGATGAATGGTCATGGATAATGTTGTGGTATGCACAGGGGAGTTGCAGGGGAAATATATACAGAGAAGTACTGAGAAAAAGAGATTTTTGTATTAGGGATAGCAGCTGCTTAACTACTAGAAATATGGGAACTGACAGATTGGATCAGATCAGCAGGCCACCCAAATCTACTCTCTGACCACAAACTATGCTCCACCACAGCTTCTAGCCAATGTGATCCAGTATCCAAACCTGACTCCTTCTGCCTGATTGAGGCCAGTTGTGAGCTACATCCAAGAGAGGGAGCTGTGTGAGTGAACAGAAGCTTATGCTGCCTTTAGTAAGTGCTCTGTGCTGGGAGGTAAGTGAGCGGCAGGCAACCCAGCAGTCCCCAGTGTCTGGAAATTTATCTGACTTTGATAATGGAAATGCTTCCTTCTTTTTGCCTGCTTAAGCAGTTTCCTGAATGAGATTCCCTTTCCTCAATCACATTTTAGGGGCACTTTGACGAACAGGCCAGTGTCTCCCTGAATGCTCATCCAAGTTTCTTCTCCTTGTCTCTGAAGCTTCAGTTTAAAAATACCTGGGGATTTTTACATATGTGTATGTGTGGGTGAGCATATGTAAATACACACACACACAAACTAACATTGTTTGATTTGTACTTTTCCTGTCAAAAATTTTAAAGTACCCCATCTAGTTAAAACTCAAACTGGGGATTAACTGTTCACTTTCCTTTCCAACTAGGATCCCTCAAATCAAACAAGAGCAGTGGTTCTTCATGGGACAGGTGGCAGAGGTGCAGCTCCTTGACTCCTTGCCAAAAGGTGTTGTGGAGGTTAAAGTTTATGTGCTTTCAAGGGGAGTCTGGAGAAGCTCTAGGGAGAGGAGTCCACTGGGGGTTCCTAAATCTATGGCAACCATACCTAGTTCAGAAACTATTTGAGCTGAAACCAGCTCATAGTTGAGCAATTATTAGGGAGAAGAGTTGTATCAATTTGTCCAGTTCCTTTTCCTTTTAAGGCCTGTGGGCTTTTCTTATCCTGTCTCCAACATGAACGAACACTTCAGATGCAGAAATGCTGTATTAAGGTAAAGACAAAAAAGTGTTCCTAGTAAAAGTTAATTGTTGGATGCTAACATCTCTAGATAAAGCTGGAAATCTATGTCTGGCACAGATAAGCCATAACAGTTACAGGTATCTTCTTACTCACAAAAACTTGGAACCTTATTATGAAGCCTCCCAATCTCTTTGCATCAGTGATGCCTTTCATCAGTATATTCCATTATCTATGTGTTTTCTGTAAAAAACATATCCTTACAAGTTTCAAAAAGTGGAAGGGAAGCTGTTAAGTGGCAATACTATACTAGAAGTCAGCAGCTTCCCAGCATTTACCTGAGTAGTAGAACTGGATCTGGAAAGCAAAGAGGAAATCAGAAAAAGACATCAGACAATCCGTTGCATCATCCTCCAGCACAATCCTAGGATAAGATGAGAGAAGCAGTTTAGCAGCTACAAAAACTAAAGTCTGTAACCAGTAATCCCAGACACAGAGAAAGTGCAGTGAGGGAGCTAGGAACAGGAAGACCCAGTGCTGCATGGATGTAGACAACATAGTACCAAGTGAAAGCAGCTTCATAATCTGCAGCAAGGAGATCCTGAATGTCAGTGCTACCACACACTTTCCTGCAGCAAGGAGAAGATCCTGAATGTCAGTGCTACCACACACTTTGACGACAGTGATCAGAGCAGTGTGACATGGATGTCAAGCTTTCAAAGCCTGGTGGATGCAATGGAACAAACACTAGCATAAAAACTACAAGTCTGGTTCACATGGCCATTCAAGGAGTAGCTGTGCTACAGACCAGTTACACAAGTACTAAACTGGTGTAAGCAGAATGAGCCTTATGCTATTCCTCTGCATACCAGTGACATTTTCAGATTCATAAGGATAACAACAGCTATTAATTCCCAACCTATACTCAATAAACTCCACTACAGAGGAAATAACACTGCACCAACAATCAGCTTTCTAATTACAAACTGTGAACATCCTGTCCTCCTTTCCTGGTGAATGGATCGGTCTCTTTTCACATCTATCGGGTCTATCATTTGACTATCAGATCAAGTTTCATGGAATCTGAACACTTCTTGGGCCAGTGACAATGTCTTCTGTCTCTCTGCTCAGCCCCAGGTGCATGTGGGGAGCTATATGCACCCCGATTTTGAAGCACACTACATGGGTATGGGAAGTATCAGCCACGGGCTATGAAGATGCAGTATAATGATAGCAAAGTCCAACTCCACCTTTCAGGAAAAAACCCTTTGGATTTCAGATGTAAGTTAGGGCAAAAACATTCATAAAACTGAGAACAAAACTAACACTCTGGTCACTGCCACTACGTAAGTATGAAAAGGTCAGTGTCTGAAGTGGGGAAAACCAAACGTCAAGGACACTGACTCCAGTGCAGGTCAGCCCTCCCTGGGGAGAGATTCGCGGCAAAAAAAAAAGGGTCGGCAAAGGGCTCTTTTGGGGTTTTTCCAAAGCCGGGAGAGCAGCCACCCCGTGCCTGGTGCCGGCACCCAGTGGGCGCGGCTGCCGGGCCGGCCCATGCGGAGCCAGCACCACCGCCCGCTCGCATTCCTACCGAACGCTGCCCGGAGGGATCCCGTGGGAAGCTTCCTTGGAGGGTAAAGGGGCCAGTGAGTGCTGGGAGTTTTTCAAGAACACTTGTCTGGATATGCAAAACCAGTTCATCCCCTCTAAAGGCAAAGGAAGTAGGTGGAGGAAGAGACTCCCTTGGCTTAACTGAGCTTCTGGGTCTGCTCAGAACCAAAAGGGAAATGTATCAGAGGTGGAAAAGTGGAACATTACCAGCTGGGCATTACAAGGGCATTGCCAGGGCACGCAGAGATGCAGTTAGGAAAGCTAAAGCTCAGCTTGAGCTGACATTGGCCAAAGATGTCAAAAACTTCCAGAAAGGGTTCTTCAGATACGTTAACCACAAGCAGAAACAGAGGAATAATACTGCCCCACTATTAAACGGGGGGGGGAACTAGTCACCAACAATGCTGAAAAGGCAGAGGTCCCCAACACCTTCTTCACCTCTGTCTTTACCAGTGCTGTTGGGTCCCAGGCCATAGGAACAGAAGTCCAGGTTCATGCAGACACTGACCCAATGTCAGTGAAGGAAGAGTTGGTCTGTCAGGTCTTACAGGAACTTGACCTGTACAGATGGATGGGCCTGGATGCCATCCACCCGAGGGTGCTGAGAGAGCTGCTGATGTTGTTGCAAAGCTGCTCTCCATAATCTTTGAGAAGTCGTGGAGATCAGGAAACATCCCTGAAGACTGGAGGAATGCTAATGTCACCACATCTATAAGAAGTGCTCTAATGAGGACTCAGGTAATTACAGACCCATTAGCCTCACTTTAGTCCCTAGAAAGCTCATGGAACAAATCCTCCTGGGTACTGTCACAAGTCAATTGAAGCACATGATTGGGATTTACCAGGGGCAAATCGTGCTTGACAAACCTGATCGCCTTCTATGACAAAGTAACCTGCTCGGTTGATGCAAAGTGAGTGGTGGACGTCATCTACCTGGAATTCTCCAAGGTTTTTGATACAGTTCCCCACAGCCTCCTCCTGGAGAAGCTGACTCACTATGGCCTTGAAAAGTGGTCTGTGCAGTAGGTGGGGAACTGGCTGACAGACATACCCAGAGGGTGGTAGTAAGTAGTTCCTCCTCCAACTGGCAACTGGTCACAAGTGGGGTCCCCCAGGGATCGATATTGGGCCAAATGCTGTTTAACATCTTCATAAGTGACCTGGATGTTGGGATCAAGAGCACCCTGATGAAGTTTGTTGATGACACCAAGATGAGTGGAGAGGCTGACACTCCAGAAGGGAGAGCCACCCTCTAGGATGACCTAGACAGGCTGGAGGAAAGGGTAAGCAGGAACCTCATGAAGTTCAACAGGGAGCAGTATAAAGTCTTGCACCTAGGAACACATAACCCAGGAGTGCAGTTCAGACTGAGATTCACTTCACTGGAGAGCAGCCCTGTGGAAAGAGACCTGGAGGTCTTGGTGGATAACAGGCTCACCATGAGTGAACAGTGTGCTGCAGCAGCAAAGCAAGCCAACAGGATGCTGGGTTGCATCAACTAGGGCATCACCAGCAGAGATAAAAAAGTCACCATCCTGCTCTACTTGGAGCCTGTCAAGCCACACCTAGAGTATAGTGTTCAGTTTATGTACCTGCTCTACAAAAAGGATGCAGACAGGCTGGAGAATGTCCAGAGGAGGGCCACAAGGATGATTAGAGGACTGGAGGACCTGCCCTATGAGGAGAGGCTGAGAAAGCTGGGTTTGTTCAGCCTTGAGAGAAAGCTTTGGGGAGACCTTATTACCATGCTCCAGTACTTAGAGGGTGACTGCCAAGAAGATGGAGACTCCCTACTTACAGGAAGTCACATGAAAAAGACAAGGGGCAATGGGCACAAGTTGGGAGATTCCCAATGGACATAAGAGGTAAATTTTTCACCATGAGGACAGTCAAACATTGGAATAGTCTGCCAAGGGAAGTGGTGGATTTCCCACATATTGGACAGTTTTGCATCTCAGCTTGACAGGCCCATGCAGTTGAGGCTTATTTTCTCTTCAGTGATGTAGACACCCCCATGAAACCAGCCAGCCTGAACATGGGTGATGTGCACCTGTATTTCCTCAAAAACATGTGCCCTGCTCCTGAAACATCACTGCTCAATGTCACAGTGATCTCAACATATGAAGGTGTCCTGGTTGAGTTGCATATATATAGTCCTGATCTGCTCCACTGCTCTACAGCAGAGAAGGGCTGAGCTGTCACCAGAGAGACCATACAGATATACAGTACTTATTTAAATGGTGAAAAGAGAAGTTCAGTATACATTGAGAGGGAATTGTGGAAATGAATGAATTACTTTAGTAATATCACATAAGAAGGGTTGAATGGAAAAGAAGGCTCTTTAAAAAAATACTTGATAAAGGAGTCCTGAGCAGATGCTGTGAAAGCTGCATAAATGCTTCCAAACATTTATTATTATGAACACTCTTTAATATTACTAAGGCTTCTTTATAGGACCAGCTGCTATTTATGTACAGACTTCCCTCCTCAGTCACTGGCTAGTTGGTTAGGGCATATTGTAAAATATCTTGCTGTTCTGAGTGACTGCATTAGCTTTCCTGTAGCTCAGTACAGCAAAGGTCCAACCTCAAAAATATTGCAATGATCAGCAAATGTATAATCTTTAACTACTGCATGCAGATGTGTGAGACCTGGTAATCTACACAGACATTATTAATTTCCAAAAAAAATATCTCATGTCACAGGGGCAAGATTGGAATCATTAGTGAAACTGCAGTAAGTAATGAAATGGGTTGACCCAACAAACTATGAGGTGCAATATAACTCACACTCTTTTTATTATGGATGATGCAGATTGTCTCTTATATGTGCCTGTTTCCACAGAGAAGGACCTCTCAACAGGAGCTCCAGACTGTCATCCAGGTGCGGTCCAGAGAAGGGCCACAAGGATGATCAGAGGGCTGGAGGAGCTGCCATATGAGGAGAGGCTGGGAAAAGTGGGTTTGTTCAGCCTTGAGAAAAGAAGGCTTTGGGTAGATCTTATTACCATGTTCTAGTACTTAAAGGGTGGCTACCAAGAAGATGGAGACTCCCTATTTACAAGGAGTCACACAGAAAAGCCAAGGGATAATGGGGACAAGTTGCTCCTGGGGAGATTCTGATTGGACACAAGAGGTAAATTTTTCATCATGAGGACAATCAAAACACTGGAATAGTCTCCCAAGGAAAGTGGCAGATTCCCTCACATCGGACAGTTTTAAGTCTCAGCTTGACACCTCATATAAACTATAGTAGTACCTAGAAAAGTTGGACCAGATGATCCTTGAGGTCCCTTCCAACCTGACATTCTATGATTCTATGAAACTTGGGCAGGTCAATGACTGCTCAGCCTGGAAAACAGAAGGAAACACTTCATTTTGATGGGAATAAAAGAGTATTTGGAGATGCTAAAGAAAAGTAGTTGGTACTTCTTTTCTACTGTGTGCAGGTCTCCTGACTCTGTAGTCAGTATCTGGCATATCGTGTCACATGAGAAGGGTTACCACTTCACTATAAGCAAAGTATGGGTCATCTAGTAGAACCCTTTTGAAGACAGGACCAAATGCAACCCACAGACCAACTCCTGCAGTATCAGTAGTCTCAAAACATTGCTGGAGAAACACCATTCTGTCTCACGTAAGACTCCGGGCAGCTGTGTGGGAGGCTGACCTAGAAGAGTTACAGAATCTTGCAAGACTTCCCTGCCACTCAGACCAGTTCTGTTCACTGTGGCAAAATGAAACATGCAGAGCAGCTTGAATTAATTATCTCAAGGCAAGATTGGGGCTAACAGGGTCCCCAGGAGAAAAGCCAGTATTTAAAACAAAACCCTTTGAAGATGTCAAAGTGCTTCTGATTTATTTATTATGTTCCAGAAGCCTCCTCCTCCCTCTGTCTAAAGAAGCAGTAGCTTCAGTTCTTAATTCTCACTAATAAGCATGTTACTTAGATTGTCAGTGGCCACATCAAGGAAATGGCTTTGAAGCTGGCAGGCAGAGCATCTTCATTTCTCAGGCAACACTGCTCAGTCACTGCATTTCCAACCACTATTTAAGCAGTGGAAATGTGATGGGCCACATCACTGATAAGCTGCACTCTCTCCTTTGAAATGATGGTCTGTCTCCCAGATACTTTCAAAGCCTAAGTTCCAAACCTTTTGTCAGTACATTTCTCCATCTTGGAGATGAAGAAGAACAACAGTAGATAGCTTTTTTGTGTATTCATTATGCAGAGAGACAATATTACATCACCTTCATGACAATCAAGTCATTTCACTTGTTAAATCTAAAGCTATGACCTGTGGCAGTGCTCTGCTGCACCGTGTCCCAGTATCTTTCTTAGAGGAGAGAGCATAAGAAAGTAAGCAGAGGTCTGAGAATTTGCTGGACATTTCTTGCTGTTAAAGACAGCAGGGAGCCTCCTAGGAAGACTGTGTGGCACATATGTGACAGAGAAGCATCTAAATAGAAACAGGTGCACTCTGGTGCTGGGTTACTGACTCCACTTGGCCCAGGAGCCTGCACTCCGGAAATGCTGAAAGTCTTTAATTCCAATACAATCATTTATGAGGAGATTGACTGCAGCTGGTTACTTCCCCACATTGCCAGCTGACTGAGCAGTCAGGAAAGCTGGGAGAGCATCCTACGAAACATGTCTGCACCTCTTCCCTGAAATAACTGTCAAGGAGAGAATCCCAGCCATGAGACTGTAACCCAGGCAACAGGGTCAAAGTTGAGTACAAAATCTGAAAGTCTGAACTTCAACTCAAAAGAGTTCATCAGGTAGTGGGTATTTCAAAGGATTATTTTATTCATTCTTTCTTGTCCAAATTAGACTTTAAGCCCTCAGGGGCACAGGCTTATTTACAAAGCTAGTAGTCAACCCTCAATTAATAAGGAAAATTGAGCAGAAACTTTGGAAAGGACTAAAGAAAGATGCCTCCACTTGAGGGACAGTGGTAAAGGGTGTAGTGGTATTTCAGGGTTCCAGTGGGTTTGGCTGACAGAAAAGCCTCACTAATGTGCCAGTGGAGAAACTTCATGATCTACTGATCACGGTTAACATCTCAGAAACCCAGACTAGACAGGATGTCCCCAGGACAAGTTGAAAGGACTTCTACTGTTCTCTGCTACCATTAAAGGCTAACTGATACAATCTGTCTCAAGGCCAGGCTGGGTCAAGTGAGTCTTTGGGGACTTGGTTTGTTTACTGATACATGGAGGCAAAAATAAGCAGAACACTCAAAAAGGGCACGATCTGCACTCTTAGACAATCCTTTAACACCAAGACTTGTGAGCCCCACTTCCATGAGCACTGACCAGTGCAACGTGAGATCCCATACCACATAAAACAGCATAGGAACTGTGAACGAGTAGTTCCCACTATTCAAATGCATGCTCCTTGTGTTTCTGTTACCAGAGGAAAATCAGAGCTCAGGTACAGATTTGAAATCATGGCATCAAACTAGAAAAATCCCTTAATTTTCTGTCCTTCTGCATTTCAAGTTTCAGAAAGCCAGAAAGTGTCTCTGAAGATGAAAGGTATCTCTGTAGATTAAAATCTTCCATCTATAGCCCTTTGAAGAAAAAAAACATTCAAGAAACCTCACAGACACAGAACGGCCTGGTTCTTTTTTGGGTGTGAGTTCTGCATTTGTGTGGCACTAGGAACAGAAAAATGGAGCTCTCTTGTGTAATACTAATAAAACCTATATTGTTGTAGCTTCTGTTCTTCTGCTCTGACATTTCACGATCTCACTCCCAGTGTTTGTTATCAGTGCATAGCAACAGCTACTGGACAAGTAAAATGCACCATGCTGTGAGATCATCTCAGCTGTGCAGCACTGAGACTACAACCCTAACTGCTCTCTTCTCAACAGCATCAGTAATTACACAGGTCCTGGCTGTATCAGTGAGTGCTCTGGCTACTCCCATGGCTGCTTTATTTAATTCCTTTCCCAAGCAAATTAGCAAGAAAACTGATGGGGATGTGAAGACTGAAAGAAGAACAATGTCAGTAGCTTTGCTTGTGACATTCAGGCACTGCAAGGAGTCCATCAACAGTGCCAGAAGACAGCCTACAGAATTCACTTTCCTAACTGGCAGAGACCAAGGAGGACAATGGAAAGTGGAGACCAGAAAAAGGACATGAGAGTGAGCAACAGCTGGAAGGAAAGAAAAAGATGGTTTAGAAATATGACAACTTTTAATTAACTTGTTCAGCCAGATTAGTTTGTAACAGAATAGCAATGGGTAAGTAAATCTCTAGCCAGCCAAAAGTAGGAGTGAAGTCATATCCACCTGAGTCTGGGTGCCTCTGACAGGGATCTCATTTCTCTCCAACACCTGCTCCCAAAGCCAGCTTGTCTGTCTCTATGGCACATGCACAACAGCACAGCAGACCCCTGAATGAGGCCTCTGGTTTACAACAGCCTCATGGATTGAATTCCTTGACACAAACATCATAACATGTGTAGATATGCTGAAGTCTCCTTTCCTACACCATCACAAATTCCTGCTCAGCTCAGCTGGAACCCTATGAAACACACACCAGTGCACAGGACTAGTGTCTTTTGTACCTCTATTAAAGGAAGAAACAGATATATCCCTGCTACAGGGTTAGCATTCTTTCTTAGTCTGGCACTGGTGGCCAAGTAACTGTACTCTGTGGACCCCCCAAGGCCCACTGATCAGAGAATCAGCCAAGTATTTTTCTTTAGCCTAAGGCAAGCCTAAAGAAAGATAACAGAATGACAAACAGAAAACCAGGACCTTTTAATTATTTAGGCCAAGAACAACATAGGCAGCAGCTAACAGCCTGATCATGTGCCTGGATTTTGTTTCCAAATGTCATATCTAGGTCCATGAAAAAAGTTAAATTTCCATGCCCTCTCTGCTGAGATGGCTAGGAATGACAGCATTTATTCAGTAACCTTGCAGTGATTATATATATGTGTGTGTGTGTGTGCGCACTCCTGCTGAGATCTGAACTGATACTCCGTCCCTATTACATTTTCACTATCAGATAGTTAATAATCAACTGCCTGGCCTAAACTGGAACCAGTAAGCACTATCAGTAGAAAAACTGGTATCACATTATCAGTGCCTTGAGCTGTCTATCTGCTTTAGGCCTTGTCTAGATTAAAATAAAATTTAAACAGATTAGCTACTATGTTCTTAGCTAACATACTTTAAAACATTGGCAATACTTCAGAAGTCACTCCCTTTTAAACATGATCAAGCACAGGGAGCTGGAGCAATGGGGGAACACATTTTAAAGATGGCAAACAGTATTTGAAATAAGAGTTGAAAATCTTGTCAGTTAAAAACATATTGGCGGACATTCCTTTATATGCAACTCATCTTCTGAACCGAGAGTCAGCAGCAGCATTCTGCACCAATCTTTCAGTCCCTGTACACCTTAAATATACAATCTTTCTCATTGCTAGAAAAACACCCCATTCTTTACCTCAAACCATGGTCTCTCTTTTCCCCAAAATCTTAAAAGCTGAAGGTCCCTGTTCATAGCTTTACCCACAGATTTAGTTCCTAAATCCATGTGTGTGGGACTGATGTCACATTGGAAGAGATGATGAAGACCCACCTTGCTGCTTTCTCAGTGAGTTCCATTGGGAAGTCAGGGCAGAGTAGCTGCAGCAGGCAGTGGTATTCCTGTGCTGTTAGCAAATCTGCAGGAAAAGAGAGGTGAGAACATTGTAACAGGTTGTTCCTTCCCTTTGCTTCCCCTCTAGGAGAAAACCCCCTCAATTTCCATCTTTCTCTCAATTCAAGTAGACTGGGTACTAGTGACACTGTAACTCCTCCCTAGACTCTCAGAGCTGGGGCCTTCAGATGGAGCTTCTAGCAAAGACAATCAGAAGGAAGCCTGGAAAAGGAGAAATCCTGCTACTCCTGCACAAAACCTGGTAACAGGTAGTGAGTGATACAGTGTGAAAAAGAGGTAACCAAAACAGGGCAGTTTCAAGTGAGAACACAGCTTGGTTTGACTTGAACATAACCATGTGGAAAAAGGAATAATTTCAAAGTTGCTTAAATTTGCTGAAATTCACTGGCATGGTGACATTCACCACAATACGCCTGAAAACCATCCACAGAACATCTGGCAGCAGTAACAAAGGCAAACAAGGTTTTTGGGTTGTGTATGGAAGGCTACAGAGTATAAACCACAGATGTTATTACTTTGGCATTCGGTAAGGCAGCTGGATGGTCTCTTTTGGAATAATGTGTACAAATCTGGTCACTATATTATAGGAAGCACGGAACGAAGATCCAAAAAACACAAGAAAACAAATCAAATGATTCATGTTTTAGAGAGCAGCTTTGTGAAAGGTTGGTAAAGAAAGGCCTCTGTGGTTCAGC
>NW_009953571.1:3169473-3184704 GCF_000747805.2 Chaetura pelagica
CAGCAGGAGTCTAAAAGAGGTGACTCTTAAGGAAGCTGATAGGATCCCAAGGGAATGGAAACCTACCGATGTCAAAAAGCCCTACATGATTGTATGTTCAGAGTCCAAAAAGCTGTGGACTGGAGTTAAGAAGAAGACTATTGGAACAGCAGCAATTTTGCAGTGCTTCTATATACAGAAGAATGCAAAGTATGGAAGGATGAGGGCTGGAAGTACAGCAAAGCAGTAGACAGGGAGGGGATCCAAAGGGCACAGGCATTAGGACTGAGGTACATGAGCTCTTTTGCCACAGACACAGCTTAGCTTTCCTTACATTCAGATCCAAATAATCAACCTTGTCCCAGATGACAGCCACAGCTTCGTATCTCCACAACGCCCCAAAGCCTGGCACTTTGACAGGAGAGAAGGGGAAAATGTTGTGCCCTTTCAGATGTTTCAAGAGGCAGGTATGCAGTATCAAAGAGACATTTCTCTGCGACATCCAAACCAGCCAAATGAATATTTTCAGCGCTGACTAAGGAGATACTGCAGGAGCACTGCCACCAAAATGGACTTTTCCTTTACCTACACTATAAGCCAGAATAGCAGTGCAAAAATTGGAGAGAGCTACTGGTTTTCCCTTCAGTTCAGGAATCCCTGTATCTGAAAAAAACCTGTTGTCAGACTCTTTGACATTTATTATAGACACTCTCTAGAGTACTGTACTTTGCATTGCTCTTGGGAGGATTTTCTATCTAATGAAGCACCTCAGGTTTAGGGTCATGACAGGAAAAGGTGATTTTGCTCTGTCTAGACAAACCAACTCTGCAGTCAGAAATGTGCCTGTTCACAGCTACAACACTATTGCAAGAATCTATGCAACCTATTCTGCCGTAGGGATAAATATATCAGAATCTCTCTTCTTCCAAAATTTGAATGTTGAGCTGAATGAAATTTCTGTGACTGCACTGAAATTACAGATGTCTGCGAGAATATGGAGGGCACTGTAATTTTTTTGTACTGCCATTTCTTACTAAGACACAAATCAAAGGCTACTCTTTATTGCAACTTGGTCTACCTGTCTGAAGGAAGGACTACCCTGGCCCTTCAGACAGTGTATATTTGAGCTCAGGTTAATGATAGTACCCAGTGGAATAGAGGGGGTGTCTCCTACAATGTTAGCTAATCAGCTCCTTGAATGTCATAAAGAAAAGTATCACCAAGTTTTATGTATAACTGCAAAGCCATATTATTGAAAAGCTCTGTTATCATGAGCAGGAAGATGCACATTTTAAAGTGAATTTTCAGCTCACTATTTCTCTTTCCTGATACAACATAGAAGAAAGCAAATTTTCTCTTTTTTGGTCCTAAGTTCTTAAGAAAACTATCTGATTGTGTTAGGTACATGCTAGTTTCATGAAATCACATTCAACAGGCTCAGCACGGGAAGCATGTTACAGGAAAACAGAAGTTGGGCATAAAAAGGCTCTTTTGAAACAGCTTCTCATAATTGCAGAGGACAGTATGGAGCTGTTACTTCAAGGCTTTCTAAATCTAGCTTTGAATAATCCTGAGCATTAAACTTCTTATATTTCTCTAAAAAATTTGTCTGAAGGAGTCACAGCATTTGGAAGCTTTATGCAATACTCAATTTATATTTTTTGTTTGTTTCAGTTCATATTCATATTTATGCATCCTTACACCTCTTGCTCTCCATTATTTCTTTCTTTAATTTGTCAACAGATCCTTACAACAACCCTTTCTTCATAACGTATCTTACTCAATCTCTGTAACTGGTACCTTTATTTCAAGTTAAATCTGTTTATCTTACCCTCTACATTCCTCCCTACCTAGCCCAGTCATATCTTTTGCTCTGCTTTGATCCTCTTTAGATTTTCATGGTGTCGTGTCCAGCAGTGTACAAAGCATTTCTCATGAATTCTGAACACACAGGCTCTGGGAGGATAATCTGCCCACTTTCATCAGTGAAGCCCCTTTTCATTAATTCTGAATCTTAGTTTTCTCTTTTCTCCCCTCAGAGGTGAAGGAATTTAAGGGTTTTTTTGGAAGTATGAGGTTTCCTGAAGAAGCTGGGCTTTGTTGGCAGTCCCTGTCAGGTTCACAAAATCTCAGAATCACACGTTGTTAGACAACAGCAGCTTGAGAGGATAACTGAGCCCTAAGCAAGCATTAGTTTTGACACACAAAACTCATTCTCATTTGCTGGAAATAATATACTTTTCAAAGACACAGAGATCTCTCATTTGCTGGAAATAATATACTTTTCAAACATGTAATAATTTATGCTGTCTTCTTGTCCTTCCTCTTTGTAACAACTGACAGCATCATCCACAAAACAACAAAAGAACACAGAGGGAAAGAAGTCTGCTCAAAAAGACAGGCAGTCTGCTCTGGGTGGCAGAGATCCTCTCCAGTCAGCCTTCACAGAGGGTGAAGTTTATTCTCAATAAAAGTGGAATCAATTACAGTCTCAGTCTTTGAGCAAATCATCTATTTAGATGAGAACTGCATGCAAAGCTGAAGTGGTGCAGAGAACTTCCTTGTCTAAAGAAAGAAGCTCTTTGCTTCTTATGCCTGGAGAAACAGCACCCTATTAGTTACTGAAGTATGCAGAGTCTTTTAGGCCATAACACAGCTCAGCCTGTAGACACCCCAGGCACCTAACCAATAAATCATATCAATTTCTCAGACTGCAGATGGGTACCTGTTACATGGAATGGGATCATCACAGACCTTAAGAGGTGTGACCTTAAGTTTGCTGTGATGACTGTTTTCCTATTCCCTACAGCAAGGCCAGTGAAGACCATGCAGAAAATTACATTTGCCCATGCACCATGTTGTCTGCCAAGAGCTGCTTGGAATAAACAAGGGCAGTTTTGGTGCATGACCACATTGCTCCTTCCTGTCTCCAGGCCACAGCTGAGTAAATAGTGTTCAACATTGCATGATGAAGAAAGCAAGAAAAGAAGGAAGGTACCAGTCAGAATGGGTGAAAACTGGAATCCACAACTGCTACTTTGGTTGCTACCACAAATTACTGTATCTGAAGTTCCAGTAACAAATGAAGCAAATCACGGGGAGTTTAAATCTGACCCCACAGCACAGGGCAGGGAGCTATACACACACACTCTACCATGCACTCACAGTGCAACAAACTTGATCATACAGTGTACTTAAGGATAGAGAGACTGATTGCAATTTGCATGTTAACCATGTTCATATACAGTCAAACCTAACATTTTGCTCTTCTATTGCAAAGTAGCTAATAAATTCCAGAGTGATTTTAAAACACCAGTATGCTAAGAAGGAGCTGGGAGGCTCCATAGAGTAAGTACAGAAAGCTGAAGTGGGATGGCTAGAGTTGCAGAGGAAGTACTTTACTTGTTGATTCAGAATTTTTGCTGTACTTGTCTTCACCAGCCTGTACTGCCACTGCTACCATGTCACTAGCAAAATCCAGACTCTTCTCTACAAATCTCACTCCTGCCTGAGGCAGACTCTTCCTCATGTTTCAGAGGCATAGAGGAGATAGATGTTGTCCATGTGGTACAGTCTTAGGCAGCAAATTCTTGAATTAAAACAGCCTACCTTTGACAAATATGAGGACAGCTGCTTTGTATTTCCCTGCCTTTTAAAACATTGTTTTTACCAGCTTTATTTCTGGTTTGTATGTGGCTCACTGGTGGCACCTGACATGAAGTGATGCAAACCCTAGGAATACTAAATGATGTGTTTATGCTGCTGTCAGTGTCTTGAGTGAAGTGTAGTAGACACACCTGAACTATCTTTCTGCTAGTTATCTTTCATACAACAGAAGCCTAGCCACAGAAGCCTGGTACTCAGTGAAGGCTGCAAAATCTACTCTGGAAGCAAATAAATATTTAGGACTTAGCCTGAATTGCAGTCATTGCTGCTACATCTAGGTAGCTATCTACAATCCTCTCACAACACTGTAACAGCTATAAATATGCCCAAAACAGCACGGGAGTATTTACTGCAGTTAGTATATGAATTCTGCCCCAAAAAGTCACATTAGTAACTTCCCAGAAACACAAGGAATGCCTTGATGAATATATATTAAAGTTCCCTATCCCCATCCTCTTTTATGTACAAGCACTAAGCAGGCTGGAGCGCCTGGGTAATGTAGCCTTCCCCTTCGGATTATAGTAGGACACACAATTTCCACAGGTTGCTTTCCTACCACAGTCATGAAGTCATTCAAGAGTTATAAAATCACAGAGTTTTAAATCAGTCTCCTGGAGATATAGCAGAGAAAAGCCTAATAAATAACTTTTATTATTATTTTTTTAATGTTGGGAGAGTCTTTCCTGGCCTTCAGTTTTATAAGGCTTCTGGTATGAGTAAGTATCACATCCTTAGGTTTCTCTATATATCCATGAACATATGCAACCTTGTAGAAAAGAAAAAAACAAACAAAATGCCCTTAAAAATGAAAGGTGGTCTTGTTCTGTCTATAGAAGCTGCAGTTTCACAAAAAACCTGAATATAAACATGAGCATCAATAACACTGCAACTTTACAACTCAAGTCTGGCTAATAGGCCATGTTCTCCCCACACCTTGTTCACAGGACACCTATGGCCTCATTTCCTCATCTCTCCATATATCTAGTGGTAATAACAAACAGAAAACCAAGAATTGTAGGAAAATTAATCCATGCATAGGACTCAAACACTGATACACAGCGGTGTAAAAACCCCTTTTTTCCTCATAACATTTGCTACTCTAAAAATAAATTTTTTTAAAAAAATTCTTCCTTTTTAATTAACCATTTCTAAAATTTAGCATGGAGAGATTTTATGAGCTGTCATGAAAAAGATCTGGTCTTGAGAGGATGGTTGCTTAAATAAGAATTTTAAACAAAATAAAAACATTCAAGGGCTATTTCTTTGACTATTTCACTTTTTCCACTCACAAGAAGAGATTTAAATCCAGAAAATAGTCTTATTTTAAAAACTGGTTTTCCTTATTTTTGAAACAAACAAAAAGCAAAACAGCAGGTCACATAATTTTCCCCATAATTCGAGATGAAAGGTTAAATATAGAGAAATAAAGAATAAGCACTCACACACTTTCCCCTTAAGTTGTATAAGCATGTTTATGTAAGGTGTGTACAGCAGGACTCATTCTGCTCTTGAAGTGTGCAGATAGCTCCTACAATCATTAGAAAACAGTTTTAAGAGCAATGGAAAATCAGATGAAAACAGAGAGACCTACTTGTGACTTTTCAGTGACAGGAAAATCCACTAGAAGCCAAAGATTTCTGACATGTTAGCTCAGAATCAACGTCAGTATTTAAAGGAAGGTTTCCTAATGAATAGTTTAAAGAGGGTATTTGGTCAAATCTGTTCATGGATCAACACAAGACTCTGTGCTCTACATGGTGTCTCAGACATAAGTAGCTTTAAAAGACTATGTGGCTTTGTACCATTGTCTGGCTCAATCTCATTAGATATTATAAAAAAAAAATAATTCTTAATTGTAAAGCTGGATGCACTACCTCTGACTTCCTGATGGTGATGATCAAGAAGCAGCAGCAAAGCCAATCAGGGGGTTCTTCCAGGAAGGTACCTACAGCACTGGCTGCACCATGGCTTGCCTCTCCTGACCCATGAGATACTACTAGCAAAGTCCTGCCAGACATAAAGGTGCTGCTGCAGGCAAGTGGTCTTCACAAACAAGATGTTTTACACTCTACAGGAGGAGCATCACTGCAAACAGCAAACTTAGGTGACTTCTGTTGTCAACAGGTAGAAAGATCCAGCTTTTGACGTGAAAAAGCAAAGACTGACAGAGATTTAGTGAGATTTGCCTGGAACAACCTGTGTCAGACTCAGGACAAAAATAGTGGAGAGCTAAGCACACTGACCTAAAAAGATTTGTAGGGAGATTGCTGCAAGAGGGGATTAGCACTGTGGTTGAGCAGAAAGCTAGTTCTGAGGCACTCAGGTAAGAAGGAAAAGGTGAAGAATTAATTCATTTGTTCTGGAAGGAATCTGGACAGTTCATATGAACAGTAAATTCAGTGAAAAGCAGGTTTATTATGGGTAAAGCTCCAGAAGCATCATATTTTGAGTGAGCTAAATGTTTTTAAAAAGAGAAAGTCTTCTAGGTGGTTTGATTGTTTTTATGCCCTTTGATTTAAGCCCCTCTATCAATAACCCACTTGCCAGATTACAAAAGAAAAAATGAATTTATACAGAACTGCTCCAATTCTATCTCCAAAATCCAGAATCTTGCTGTTTATACAAACTTTAATCATCCTCTAGTCCCTTTCAAATTCCCCATAATTATCCTTCAGTATCAAACCTTTTATGTGGCAGCATTACTTCAGCTTTGAGTGAACGTTACTCGGGGCAGGACAAGCTGTGCCAAAGGTACAGTCCAAGGCTATCATCTGGCGTGCTTATGTGGTTAGCATGGCACATCCACCAACTGAAAAATTTAAACTTTCATTAGAAACATAAAAAATGTTCTCGGCTCTCATGGTTGTAAAGAAAACATTCCAATAGTGGAAAAGTTTAACTGATGCAGTGTGGTATTGAATCCGCAGACAGCCTGAACCATGACTCAAGCTTGAACTTTCCACCTACTTTGGGAACCCTAACACTAGACCTAATGCAACACTAACTACAATGTTAACTCTTTAATTTATTTAACTATAGGATAGGACTTTGAATAAAGTTGGAGCTTAAAGAATTCAGAGTTCCCAAAGTGCAAGAACAGCAAACAATAAAGAAGGAGGAGCAGCCACTTCTGTCAGTATTTCCTGAAGTAGAAAAATATAGAAGACAACAAACAAAAGAGCGTGGTTTAAATTTTCCGGTACATTATTGACTACAGCAACCAAGTAATGACTTAAACTTTACTTACTATGTGGACACCCTATTTTATCCATGCAGCCTTTTTTAACATTCGTGAAGACAATTCTGTGCATGTTCTGAAGCATATATAACCCCAAAGATATGCTCAGCTCAGGAAGTATGATCCAAAAGGACATTTAGCCTTCTCCAAAGGACATAAGCCTGAGGCAAACAAAGAGGCTGGTTTTGTGAACTACAGTAGGAAAATGTATGACTTACCCTCATGTTTCAGAGGCATTAAAGAGCCTAGTAAGAAATGTTAAGAATGTCCTTACAACTGAAGTTATGTGTGATTATAAATACACTGTATATTCTTAGATAACTGTAAGCCTGTGGAACAGCAGAGATCACCCCTCAATCTGTAGGTAGACAAGGGAAATGACATCAGATAATAACAGGCACTGTAATCTACTAAATATAGACATAGCAAAACCAAAAGAACAGAAGAGAGGATCCAGGTAAACTAGGAAAAAAAGGTACAATTTCAGATCAACAGTAAGGTGTAACTGAAATGCTGTGACATTTGACAGTCTTTGAATATGTTGACTATTAAACTATTTTTTCCTTTCACGGTAACGTCACTTTAAAGATGTATCTAGCAGACCTTCCAAGTGAGAGATGAACTCTTAGATCTAGGATTTTTCAGTCTTTCATTGAGAACATAATCAATCCAATGCCAAAGCTAAGTGGTTGTGTAAACAATAAGGAGCAAACATTTCTGTTGGAGTCCTGGCCATCTGGGGGGCAGACTGCTCAACCACTTGAAACGGGACCCACAGCAATCTTAACAGTAAAATACAGAAATGCCGGCAACACTTAATGGGAGGGGACCATCAAGATGTCCCCAAGCTCTCAAACAGCAGAGTAATCTTTAGACAAGATGTGGATCAGTCGCTATTCTAGAAAACAAGTTGTCATTAAGCTTAAGATCTTCAAAACAACTAAAGAATTCATAGCTACACATCACGAGACGGGCAGAGTAAATGGGCAGGTGGTATGCAGCTGCATCTCATGCAATACAGGACATTACATCCAGCCCCCCCTCGCTCAGATATGTACTAGGTCCAGTGAAAACTATGGGACTACAGCCAGGGAGAGACACACAGCCTTCAGTTACTGTTTGGTATTTTTTTCTGCTTTGGGAGCCCCCAGAAATACAGCCAGCTGGCACACAGCTTATCTGTGTCATGCACACAGGGTCAGGTAGCAGAAGAAAGTTATGACATTGGCCTATAGAGAGAAGGAGGTAGAAGTTAAGGAGAACATAAAATGAACTATGGAAATGCTGCAGATGGCTAAAGCAATCTCAGGTGAAAGGTCTTGACTTGAGATTTCTCTCTAGCCTGACCTTTCCAGGAAATAACAATGAAAGGTTCTGGAGAACCAGTGTCAGTAGAATCAGATATTTTAAAATACCTTTAAGCACCCAAGTGTTTCAGACTACAGCGTGGCATGTAAAAGCATGAAGTGCAACGGCCAATCATTTTCTCAAAACCATGAATGAAACAGAAATGTTTTGGACTTTTTTTCTTTTTCTCTTTTAAAAACTCATTTGGAAGAGGCTTTCAGGAAACAGTGCAGATGCTATAAACACCCCAAGGAAGAGTGATAAAACATTTCAGCATAATTTAGATCACCATCAAGGATAGACATGTGTGTCCCCTGCTCCACATCAAATCCATTGCAAATTTTTGAACAATTTACTGCACCTTCAACAACAGCTGTAATCACAGCAGGCACTCTGACAATGCTTCTCTGAAATGTGTCCATCATGAGCCCAACCATGAAAGAGACAAGCTCAGGCTTGTGAAGAATGGGGACTCCCATGTGCCACCAAGACTGACACCAGTATGCAATTACACAAAGCGGTCAGCTCTTCGTGGTGAAACTCAAGGAGCTGGTTCTGATCCACAAAGCACTGAATGGTCTAGCACATCTTTCACTGTGCACTTGTGTTCACCTGGAACAATCTGACTTGACTTAAACGTGAACCTTTCTCAAGAACTGAAAGGCATTTATATTCCTGGCCGTACAGTATGTTTATATATAGATACAGGCTATGCAGTATAATCCCAAGCACCCAGACTGTTGACTAGTTTTGTCGAACTTTCTTTCACAAATTATAACGCTGAAGAAAACAGTTTGAAAGGAATGGACATTGGTTTTAGGAGTCTCTGAGTCAACAGCTAAATCTCCTGTTCATAAAAATAACTGTTGCAGTATCTGGACCTATGCCTGTGTAGTGATCATAGAATCATAGAACTATTCAGGTTGGAAAAGACCCTTGGGATCACCGAGTCTAACCACCATCCTTACTCTACAAAGTTCTCCCTTAAACCATATCCACCAACACCATATCCAAATGACCCTTAAGCACATCCAGGGATGGTGACTCAGCCACCTCCCTGGGCAGCCTATTCCAGTGTCTAACCACTCTTTCTGTGAAAAAGATTTTCCTAAAGTCCAGTCTAAACATCCCCTGTTGCAGCTTGAAGCCATTCCCTCTTGTGCTGTCGCTAATTACCTGTGAAAAGAGACCAGCACCAACCTTTCTACAATGACCTTTCAGGTAGTTGTAGAGACTGATGAGGTCTCCCCTCAGCTTCCTCTTCCTCAGGCTAAACATTCCCAGCTCATTCAAGCGTTCTTCATAAGATTTATTCTCTAGGCCCTTCACCAACTTTGTTGCCCTCATCTCATGTTCACTCATGTAAAATGCTTTCAAACACACCAATCCTGAGTCTTTTTTATGAGTATAAAAAACCTAAAAAAATGAACTTCAAACCAAGCAAATCAGTAAGAGAACTGGCTAGAGAAAGGTAATCTGGTGAATGACAAGACTGAGGAAGTCATCATTAGTTATTTAGAAGGAAATGCAGTGGAGCATGTAAACTCCACAGAGAACGTTTGGAGCCCATTACAATAGCAATGAGCTAGATTAATGATTATAAATGACTACTACTACAGAACTGGTCTGAATGCAGAACAGAATGAATGCATTAAGAGAAACCCAAAACAAGGCATCCAACTACTCCTTTTAAGGGTGTGCTTTTGGCTAAGGTTCTGTAACGTCTCCTGATTTTAACTCTTACAATACCCTAGTGAGTAATGTGTCCTAAAAAATACTAATAATTTTTTTAAAGATTGAGAAAAAGAGATGGAAATAAGTTATTTTTCTCTGTATTTCGCAAGGAGAAATACATGCTTAAGAACAACCTAACACAGATACTACTAAAAAATGAAATAAATTGATGTTTTTAAATGTTCTTTAAGTTTCAGCCCATCAAGTTCTAAACTCTTCTGATGTCCATTAATCCTGAAAGTTTCTCATGGACAATAACACATCTTTGTCAAAGTTCAACTTAAATACCACCTATTTCACAGCTAAATATACTTCCATGGACCATCTCCCATGAACCACAAATTAAGAGTATTTTGCTGGAGAAAAGTTCAGGCAAATGCCCTAAATCCTCCAGCATTATGCCCTAACACTGATGGTATGCATATATTATGGTAATCAGGGAAGTGTAAGAAAGTAGACAAAAGAGCGACTCTTGTTGAGGAAAGAAAAAGGACACTTTCTTGTTGCTACAGAGGGCTTTCTAGAGAGGGGGAAAAAAGGCCATCTACTGGAGGACAAATGTAGAGATTAATCCATACTGTCATCTTTGCTTGTAGAAACTGAAAATAGATACAGTTCAGTTGTTTAATCCTTTCAGCCTCATAATGAGGTCAGGCTTTTCAGCATCTTTGTTAGGATGTTTATGGCAGAACAATGAAAAGATCTATCACTTAACTGATTAGCATGGGACGATAGCTTAGTATTGTGAGCCAATTATTCTGACCAGATATGATACACAAGCAATTTCTCCTAAATGAAGCATGGTCAGTACACTGTGGAAACTCTTGGATGGATTGCTGCTGTGATGTTGGCTACTGAGAATGCAGAGAAGAAAGAAAACACAACCTCTGAAATATGTAGGAATGTCCTTACTTGAAATAAAAGGTGACAGGACTCCTAACACCCCACATACAGTTACTGCTGAGTAACCCATTTCATGACACAAGTGAGATGGGCTATCCATGGTGATTAACACTGTATTAACCTCTACTAGCAGCTGGGGCCTCATCTACATTGTTTAACACAACTGTACTCTTTGTGGTTTCATTTACAATTTTTTTTGTCTCCTGTGCAACAATATCCTGACTGTTCAGCAAAAAAATCATCATGGAAATGCAAGTATGATAAACCCTCAGAGTGGGAGTCAAGATGAAAGCTGCTCTTTAAGCATCTCCAGCCATTGAAGACTTAGAAAAACACATGTTCCTTTTATTTGCTGCAACATTTGCCCTTCTTTTCCCATTCAATAGTGAGACTTATGGAACAAGTCTGAAAATCAGATGGTGCAAATCATACAGCAATACAGCTTTAAGAAGTACTTAAATGTAATGTATTTCAGCATATGTTCTTGACTCAAAGGAAATGTGCTGGATCTTTCAAAGCAGAGCTTAAAAGCTGAAGTCCTATTTGCACCATGCAATGATAAAAGTTTCCTAATGCTGCCTTGTTGGAAAAAAAAAATTGTTTCCTTCTGTTTCTGGCAAAAAAACTGTATCTAAACTCACTACATCAGATGTAGCTGCATTTTAGTAGTCCTTTATGTGAAGTGGATGATAAAAATAGGGGTGCTATATAAATATATTCATTCATAGTCCTCTCACTTTCATGCCATGCTTCAAGGCAACATCCAAGCTTCCAGTTGTCTTTCACATGAGTTATCTCCTGTCTGGATCTGTTTTAGGCTTTGCTGTTCCAAGTCCCCATCTACAAGCAGTACTAAGGACTCCAAAACTAGTAGTGCTAGCTAGGAAGAGATTAAAGATTAATTAAAATTATTAATATATAGGGGATCCCAAAGGAAAACAGAAAATATCCCACCTCCAAAATAGTTCCAAGATGTTCAGCAGACAAAAGGGGGTTCAGCTACCAGAAGCAGCTCCTCAGCTTTTAAAGAAATATAGAAGTGACTTTCTGTACTTGAGAACCTGGAGCCACATGCCAAAGCAAGACTTTAATTACTAGCTTGTGGAACCAGGAACTCTGACAGGAAGACTATGGGCATTGAGGGTGCACACTGGTGGGCAACAAACAATGCTGAAGTTCAAGGTTTCTAAATTATATCCACTAAATAGGTTATGTTTGGCAAGTCACTTTAGATGACATGTTTATCAAGGGGAAAAACAAATCTCACTATTTACTTTTGCTCTTTCCTTAGAGGAGGATGTTTTCTGGGGTTTGGTAAAGAACAAACAGATGAGAGCTGCAAAGGGAAATAGACTGAGAGCCTCTGTGTACATCTCATTTGCACATGCAGCTTTGTATACACAGCTGTGACCAGAACAGACTTCTGCTGAATGAAGGACACACAGTTCTGCACCCACTGCCACTGCACAAGGAAGATGATCATTACTTGTTTTGCAGTTAAGGTTTGAAATAACAAATCAGTGAATTATTTGGGAACTTAATGAGCTTTTCTTCTGAGTTTCTATTATTTTTGAACTGCTGTCTGTATCACTCTAAAGTCTTTCCATGGATACAGTGTAGCCCTTCAGTGCTAGACAGATCAGATGCTAACTTCAATGTCTCTTTTAACTATTCTAGATGTTAAAAGAAAGCAATGAAAATACTTTCTATTATACCTAATAGGAAACAAAAAGAAAACTATATAACTACTACAAGTCTCAGATATAGCAGGAATATGGAGTTTTTGGCTGCAATAATCTGCCTTTAGATGCTAAACAGGGATAGGAGCAGAGGGGTTTTGACTAGATAAAACGTATGCTCTGTAAACCACATATATTTTATTATTAATCTTTCAAGTATAAAAATACTTCCTTATGAATCCAGTCTTTTAATTTTTGCAAGTGTAAACACTGCTGGTCAGCAACACAAGGAAGATTAGTGTTTAGTGATAGTATTTCAGCAAATCATCAAGTCGGATCATATCTGACTCAAAACTGCTCAAAAGGAAAAAATTCACTGAATGGAGGGCTAAAATGAAAGCAGCTGAAATAGTATCTAGAATTATTAAGCAGAAAGATAAAAAAATATTTATTATTTCCTAAAAAAAGTGACAATGTTCAGCTGAGTCACAGATTTGTCAAAGATCAAAAAGCACTAGCTGTGCATAGGAAGTCTGGGATTCAGTCATGGTTCCTTCCCTGCTTGGAAATACAGGAGAGTACAGAGGTCCAATTATTGATTTTCAATACACATTATAACAGGTTAAAAGTTGATGCATAACATTCTAACGATCTGTAACTCTTTTATGAACTTGGCTATCATGGCCTGCAAGCATTACTGGGGGTAGAAAGCAGAGAGAATAGAAGTGCAGGAACTGTGATTCAGTTAATAGGGTTCTAATCTGGGCAAAGGGACTGCAAAATCACAAACCCAGCAGGCAATGAGAAAAAATGTGATTATTACACACTGTATCAGGTCTGAAACTGAGGAAGAATATATACTATTACACAAGGAATATTTAGCAATTCGGCCAGTCTGGTGGCTGTGACACTGCTTACTTCCCAGTGTGCACATAGTGATGCTGGCATGTGGCACACAACAGAGGACTTCCCATTTCTTACATGATGAATTGCAGTGTTCAATGTGCAATTTTGCCTTTCTTGCTCTGAATGTTAGCTAGAACTGAAGTAGAACACATAAGGCAAAGCAACTTTTTTCCTCTTATTTACATAAAATAGGCACAATCTCATCCTCATCTCTTAAATTACATCCCCCAGTCTTTTCACTTTCAAAGCAGAAGGCATTGTGTCAAGAGAAACTCTTCTGTTATAGAATGCCAAGGGAATTACAGTACTTCATGTAATCACAGACCCAGAGACATGCTGTTGCCCATTTGGTACAGAACATCCATGAAACAGACTCGCATTTAGTCAGCTACCCAAACTCTAGGTAGATCTTTCAGTTATAAGGCCAGTCTCAAAATAATGTTGAATACTTTCCTGATTGATTTGGCTGAGAAGATTATCACTGAAAGCCTAATTGTGCAGTGTTGCCAAATGGACAAATGAGAAACAAATGAACAGAATCCCCAGTGAAGAGATCTGAGAGCACTGCAAAGCAGACAGTCACTAGTGTTCCAAACAAAACCTCTCTTTATTAAACTGGTGAATATTTAAAATTTTAAAACATAAGGACATATGTGTTTCTATTTCTAGGGTTTTCCTTGTCTGTTCCAAGACAGATCATCCTGTGAAATCGGAGCCAAACATCAAGCTGTACAGAAGAAAGGTCTTTAAGTGACAGTACATGATACCGCATTTAACAGTGTTCCTGTGCCAGTCTGCATAATGAGTGGAGGATGAAAAGCAATCGTTTTTCTTCATGTACAGCTCAGTGAGGACAGTTCCAAGCCTGCCACACAAAACTTCTTTAATAATGCAATCCCGAGCCTTTGATTTGAAGAACACGCAAAAGAATAAACAACCTATTAATCTAAATTTTCTCGTTTGCCTGAAAGTACAAAGCGGCAATGAACAAACCTCTTGGCTACATTAAGTGTAGTGCAATGCAAAACGGCTTCTTTTCTCACCCTACAGTTACTCAGGAAAAAGGAGGGGGCAGAAGAGAGAAGGGAGAGAACAGGCAAGGGAAGCAGAAATGGTTTTAATATAAATTGCTCAGTCAAAACACAGGGCACAATGAATTCTAAAGAAGGCTTTCAAGTATTGCTGCATGCAGGCACTTCAATACAAGTGGATATGCTCAGAAGATGAGTGCAACAGATAGCATTACTTAGTAAAGAGCAAGAATCCTCAGGCTAACAAGCTATTCAGTGAGCTGGTACTGTCAAGACGAAGGAACCACTGGTAGTAGCTTGATTAATGTTTTCAATGGTTTTATTTGTTTTGGAAAGCTTCAATACAAAATACAGGTGAAGACCGTGATTCATGTTAGTCTCCTGACTGTCTGCACTGGTGTGCTTTGCTCTGTACTCTAATGTACTTGAAGTCAGCAGAGGTGCTTTCATTATCCATCCACAAATTTTTACATCTGAAACAGAATTATTCTAGAAGCATTGTCAGTCTGACTCAGACCAAGCCTGCTGTGCCCAACCCTACAAGTATGGTTGGAGGATATGTTTAGGCATTTGGCTAAACAGTTTTGGCAAACACTATTGGTTCCCCTACAGCCTTTTTCCACAGCTTGAGAGATATTAAAGTTGCTTGTCAAAGCAGCTTCACTACCTCTATGGTTTGGGTAAAATATGCATAATTTCAGACAAACTCTTTTCTGTATGTATGCACATTATAAGGTTAGCGGGGGGG
>NW_009953571.1:3184807-3212611 GCF_000747805.2 Chaetura pelagica
GGGGAAGCTGCTTCATTTGCTGTAACAGAAGTGGGCTTTTGGAAAAACTGAAAAAAAATATTCTGACACTTTTGGGATGAGCAGAAGAATCATAAGCCAAGGGTAGCATCTATATCATAAAGAAAGTGGTTTAAGCATCCATAATACTCTTTGTATTGGAAGTTCAGAGAGAGGCTCAAAATACCCGCAAGCAGGGTATTTTCAGTAAAACGTTATTTGAGCCAATATACTAGTCATCCTTCTGTTTTGGCTCCCACTCCTCAGCATGCATTTAAAGTCAGACAAGACAAATTTAGCAAGCTGTTGATAGCTTATGCTACACTTGTAAACAAGAGATCTGAAGTTATATATAAATTGTTTTCTAAGGAAGAGAAGTTTTATGGTGCTAAGAGCAAGTCTGGCCTGCTGGGCCTCTTATATCACCACCAAGCAAAGCTGTAACACAAACATAGATTGTATATGGTCATCTACTGGAAAAAGCAGTCTTACCCTTCTCCCTACCACTCATTCTCATCTGCTTATCTAGACACAGGCTCAGTTGTCCCCCCTGGGAAGAAGCAGTTTCCTTGCAAGCCACCTTGTAGAACAGCTAGCCACAGGACTCCCAGTAAAAGTCCCTCCCAATTTCTCCAGTGTCTGAAAGCAATGCATCACTGTCTTCAGAATGCAATCCACAAAATGTCCCTACCTTCACAGCAAACAGGACAGAGTGCCAGGAAATACTTTACAAATTACAGTACCTGTGATTATAAAAGGTGAATTAAAGCCATAATATTTCTGTTTAAAAAAATAAAGAAAAAAAAAAGCTAAGATTAGTGAAAAGGCAGGAAATTAATCTCTTGGAGAGTAAGTTCAACTATCTCCTGCATCATGCAATTCTAAATCATTAAGGAAGTACCTTATGGTTATTAATGCTAGAGAATTAAAGGAATAAATCATTCTGGGTTTATCTACTGAAGTATCTCTTACATGAGTGAAATCTTGAACTAAAATTAGTGAACAAGTGCCAGGTGCCTCCAATTATATTCTCCAGTAGCCACTATCTGAAGCAATTTGGGGTCATCTTAATTAAGGACAAATGAATCTTTAACCAGTTACGTTAGTATTCAGCAACGGTGTGTGAGCCTCTGTTTTGTAGCATTCAGAGGTTGCATTTTAAACCATTTTATTAAACAATAAAGGAATAAACAATAAAGGAACATCCCTTGCTCTGGGCAAAAAAGTCATTAGATGCAGCGAGTTCCACCCTGTCTCTCTCATGCCTTTGTATTTGACTTGGAAAGGTGCGTCTCCTTCAGAAGTGCCATGTCTGCTTTAAGGTTTTCCAACCAATGGGAGAACCTACCCTTTTGAAGTTCAGATTGTGTTTTTTGTTGTTTTGTTGGGGTTTTTTAAGAGTTACTCATTATTATCAGGCGGTTGAAAGTGTAATAATTAATTTTAAAATTACCAGATTAGTCTCTGCACAGAGAAGGTTATTAATGGCTGAAGAGTTCAAAATTCTGAAAACCCACCCACACTTGGACTGACATGCCAACACAAGGCATATTTTGCCTTTGCTGTCAGTTTCTACCACTGTTTAGAAGACTGACTATTCAACTTTATGAACAGGAAACAGCATTACAGCAAACTACTCTGACTTGAGTAAACTGAAAGACCTGCTTTTGAACCTCCTCAATTAAAAAATACGCTTTTCCACTCAGGAGAATAAAATAAGGATGAACAGGAATAATTCAATTTTTAGATAATAACTCTTTTAGAAACTTCACAGCATTTTCTTATGTTACCATTTCCTATTTCAAACTTAATTTCATTCTGTTTACACTTCAGATATTTTGGTAAGTCACACAAAGAATATAACAAGGCTTTGTCCAAGCTGTCACTGAATTTCATGCACAGCTTATAAAATGAAGAAAAATCACCTATTGTGTAATTTATTCAATACATGGGATAGGAGGGCAGTTAGTATTGAACAATTATTGCAGTTGTGTAAGACTTTTTTTATCTTAAAAACAAACAAACAAGGAAAAGCCATTGAAAAACATGACAGTAATGCAGCATTATATTTGTATGGTAAAGCATTGTAAATGTCAGAATATGTTAAAATTAGGAACATGCAGAAAACTTTATCTACCTTGAGTCTGTGGAACTTACATAATCATTTCTGCCATTATGCAAATACTATTCTTAGGCATTATAATAATTTAGCACTTTTCCTATTTTTTTTCACATCATCTATCAATCCTGCATGCTTCATACAACTTTAATTGTCACAGTGGTGTCAAGCATCTCTATTGACAGATTTTTGTATTACACATTATTTGGGTGGAATGTCACATTGCCTACCAAAGATGAAATTCAGATAATTGGAGAGAATAGATTTTCTGCCAAAACACTGACAATCTTTAACAATCTTTCTCATATATTTCAACTAGAAGATTCAAATAAAACTCATCTAGTGTTAGTATAGATATCTTTCATAGATTCCTAAGCAATATAAAAATAAACAATACAATGTAAAAAAAAAAAAGGAGTCTGCTGACAGTAGTGAATAATATTAAGAAGCCAGGAATTTGCAGAAAACAGGAAGGGGAAACAAAATTAAATAGGTAAAAAAATCAGGGGTCAAAAAGACAAAGATAATGATATGCATATCAAGAGAAAACTGTAGTCATCATAGTCCTCTTGACATTTGGCTCCATGGGGAGGAAAATAAAGCAGTGTTCAGAAAACTCATGTGCTGTATTTAATATACTACATATCATCCTTCTCTTTCTGCACAATCCAAAACGTTTTCCATTTCAGTGATAATTTGGGAAGATGTCAGTAGTGGAGTGGTACTTAACATATTAAAAAATTAAAAGCAGATGTTCATAATTTCTGACAGAATTTTGAAGAGGGTTGGCTGCCAAGCTCTCAGCACTGCTGAGAATTCATTTTCAAAGTCTGAAACACCTGGGAAATTTTATAGGACCAGAAAAAAGCTGAAGTTGCATTAGCACTTAAAAATTTGAAGATTAGGGGCTTACTTTAACTGAAGTGGCTCCCCAGCAAGAGCACGCAGTATACCAATTAGTGCAAGAATGGCAGCAAAATAGGGCCTAGGGTGCTGCCATTGCTTGAGATGACCAAGGCCAGCTTTGATAGTACTCCCAGACAAAACATTCAAACAGGAAGTATTGGACTTCATCAGTTAATTACTAAGTAATAGGTACCAACCAAGAAAAAAAATATCTTGGTGAATTAAGTAATCTTTTCAAATGGAAACATAAGTCTAGATTCAAAAAACAACAAATAACTGTTAGGCTTTGAGAGATACTACACTTTGTACTGCACAGTGCTGTGATTAAAAATGCAAATTATTCAAAACAACCACCAAACATGTTAACAGGGTAACTGTTACATCTCAGAATGAGGATGAGAAATCACTACTTGGAAGGTGATTTCTCTTGAGATCCCCAAGAATAGCCCCTTAGGTCTATATTCTGAAGCAATTTTTCAATTAATGGCCTAGAAAAAACAAAAATTAATGATAACATTTGTGAGCCACATAGAAACTAAAGAAACACCATTTAAAAGGAATGAGTAGCAACATAGCAAAACCTCACTGATGTAGTTGGCTCAGACCTAGCTTAGAGTATACTCATTTATGAAGACTGTATCTAGAATCAAAGAATGCAGAGACCTCCACCTGGGTAAACAGTTTCTATGAAGACAAGTAGAGAGGATGGTGATCACAAATGCTCAGAATAATGTAATCATGAGAATAATATGGTCCTCAGATGAGTAAACACAGCCACATCAAGTAGACAGGTTGAGTTACCAGTATTTGACCAATCCGAAATACCCACAAGTCAGGATTGATGGTGAGAATTGTAAAGGAGTCAGAAGCACTGCAAGAATGACCACATGCTTACAAAACATGCCTCACAGAGAGAGGCTCAAAGTGATCATTTACTTAGCTTATTGAAAAGAAGAATAACAAATTGGCTTCAACATAGGATTCAACTATTTAAAAGAAAGTAATTTTAATGAAGGTTTTTTAATTACTTTTTTAAGGTGAAGATAATCACACTGTTAAAGACTGCTAGAAGTTCAGGTTGTAGTAGTGTGTTTAGGATTCTGATTTTACTAGCCACTACTGATAATTTTCAGTTCAAAATCAAGAAAGCCTTAGTAAATTCTGACCTCCAAAAAACCAAAAGTTATCAAATAAACAACCACCCTTCTCCATGAGGACAGCTTCCTTCTCACCTGGCCCTTCTGTCACCACAGGCAGTCTTCCCAAGCAACCATCTTCTCAGCAGCAGTGTGGAGCATGCACAAGGGCCACCCCACTGCATGCTGGCAGAGCTGCTGCACATGGGTCAGGCTTCCAGCCCGTGTGCTCAAGCACGTGCAAGGACACCAGGGAAGTGGTCAAAAAAAGGCTATTTCTTGCAGTTCTCCTTCCCATGAAAACTCCGTGGGGACCGGGCTGCAGGCCAGCCTAATTGCTCTGGCAGCACCAACAGCTGATGGCTTCCTCCTGCTATTTTTCCCAGGGGCTCTTCGACCCCTTCAGGTTCACATGACTTAATCAAACCTGAATGCCCTGCTGGAAGATATGCAAATTATTTTTCAGTTAGACAAAAGTGTTTTGGCTCAATACTGGTGTTACTAAGTGAAGTTTAATGATGTGCTACACAGGTCAGACTACAGGCCTAATGGTACTTTCTAGCTATAAACTTCACTCTCTAAAGGAGGTTTTAAAACAAAGTATTAGTGTATTGTATTACATTATATTATTTAACAAGACTGGCCAAAACATCAATAGGATCTGTATATTAGGGCCACATTTGTCAAGTCTGGGATTTTCACACTTCTAGACTGCTAGGCAGTCTCAACACAGCCCTACTTGCAGAGAACTGCACTCTGCATCCTGGCTCGTATGTGACCTCACATGGGCATTTTTCAGTGTGCTAGACTGGCAGAAAACTACCTCAACCAGCACAGGTACTGAAGAGTTTTCTGCCAGTTCAGCCTGCTGAAACAGATAAGCACAAGCTTGGACAAGTGCTAGAGCTGCCATAAGGATGTGAAAAGGCTGTATCTCACTAACCAGCAAATAGATTAGGCTATGCTGACATGGGTCTGTAGCTTTTAACTAAGGCATTAGTAAAGTCTCAGATGCATTCAATTCAGAGGAGACAACAGCTTCAGTTTCAGATTTATCTTAGGCCTATGACCAGAACAGGTCTCTTTTTCCTGTCCAGCTTATGCCACAAGAAACTGTATCATTAGGATATCTTTCTCTGAAATACTGAGCTGAAGTTTTTTCTATTGCAAAGCAGGATAAACCAACTCTGAATGCCAAATGAAGCATAGCAGTCTGATTTTAAAGCCATTCTAAAATTGATTGTGAAGAAAGACAAATTACATTGCTTTCAAGTTAATAAAAGTTCAATCTCCAGAAGAACAGGTTTCAACTTGCAGTATTCCACCTTGCCCTGGGCAACCCAGCCACATGGAGTGGTGGAACATAGACTTCTATATTGCCTTTATTTATCTTAAAGATACAACATGGGATCATAAAATGCATTACAGGTGACAGCATATAACTGAAGATTGGGCAACTCTACACAACACAAACATGTACTTTCTTGGTTCTCTTTCACCCATTAAGATCAACTCAAAAAACCACTGACACTAGAGGTAATGCTAAGATAAAGACAGCATCAGTTGTTCTAGTTAAAACAGACTTCTGGAGTAAAGTGGCAAACATTTCATTAGGTGCAGGGATCAGTTTTTTCTAAACAATAATGGTATCTCTACCTTATCCAGCCAGCCACATGACCTTGTATACATTACCAGAACTAACACTACACAGAACTCCACATCATTTGTTGTTTATTTACAAGCTCTCTTCTCACATGTTAATGAGTGACACCAATTCTTCAGAGGGAGAATTTACTTTTCTTGCCAATGTACCCTTGGCAGACTCTGCCTTGAAATAGAAGATTTCAGGGAGGGACTGAAGCCAATGAGAGGGAATGCAAGGAAGGATAGCATGATATGAGAAGAATGCCTGCAATTTTACAGGGAAAAGACCCAGCTGCCAGTTATTCAGATGTTTCAACTCACACACAAATGCTAAGCTGTTCCATCAACAAAAGTTACACACTTAGATACTCAACTGCCAGAGCAGGTGCTCTTCGGTGCTCTAACCTGCTTATGTATTCATATTTGAAGATGACTGAATTAAGAGATGATACAATAGACCACACTTCCTCCCATTCCCTAAAAGAAGGAAAACATCTCTACTACATCATCTTAATCTCCATGCTAGACAAAGCCTACACAAGTAATGTGGTTACCAGGCAGGTAACCAAAAGGACCTGCGACTCAGGTAAAACATGCTGGGGTTGGGAATTTGCTTCTCAACAAGCAAAAACTTAAAATCCCTCAGAATTCTCAGACTCCTTCAAAAACTCTGAAATAATTTGCCTCTCTTTTGTTGTCTTCCAAGCTGCTATCAATCCATAACGGTGCTTTTGGCCCTTTTCAAATCACTTGACACTACTTGAAAGCAAGTGGATTGCATGCTGTAGTTTTATCAGAATATATCTGTTCAGTGCATCCAAAGCATGCAATAAAGTGCATACAAAATTGAGTTAAAAAGCAGTTGAAATATCCTGATGTTTTAGTGGTCCCTAGACCTTCCTTGGCATTCAGACACGGAAGTCACAAACTAAAACTGTAAAGGATTTCTTAAAAAAGTAAATTCCAGACCAGGCTAAAACTGCAGAAGACAGCATCTCTTCCATACAATAGCATGACTGGGAAAAACAATATAGTTACACATGCAGAAATGGGAGAACAATCTCTGCAACAAATTTCAAAGCTATTGAGCATTTAAGAGGTTAACTGCAGAGTTAAAGCTCAAAGCAGACTTTACAAAAAGTCACCCAGCTGATTTCCAGCTCATCTGCTTCATCCAATTGAGTCTGATCCACTGCAAGATTCAAGAGACGTATGTGTATGCACTGTTCATCATCTGGTGGTTTTGGGAGAAAGAATATTGGGGTGGGAACCTTGTTTATATTGGTAGCCCGCCCAAAATCCAGCTTGTCCACACAAGGATTTCCACCCCTCTCCCCTAATTCATTAGCTTTCATGTCACTATTATGGATTAGTCAAAAACATTTACTGTGACTTACGCTCAAGCTTCTTCGCTTTCTGCTACACTCATCTTTATAATTAACTACCTAATTATATTCTAGACATCCATCAAAAGCTACTTAACCTAGTTGCATTCCAATCGAGAGGTCCTTGGCCAAGTTTCCCCTCCTGTCTGGACTGGATGACAAGAACTGGAAAAGTTACCTCTATTGCTGGGATGCTGTTCAGTGCCTTGAGCAGGATGGACTGCTGAGGCATGGAAATGGAGTTTTGCTCTTGTTCTGAAGCAGGACACCTCTTGGAGCCCCCATCCTTGCATCTGTGCCAGGATTCAATCCACAAAGTACTTGGGATGTTTGGGCATTGGGGACAACAATGGAGGGAGCATGTCAAAGCCCAAGAAGATACATGGAGCAGGACACAGGCCTTTTTCTGGCAACGCATGATGGACTCAGACATTCCTAAGAGCAAGATGTAGTGGAAGCTGTCAAAGATGGTGACCAGTGTTGGCATTTCAGCTTTCTTTGAAACTCATTAAAAGTTTTCTGGCCCACCTTTCTCTAAACCCCACTGTTGCATAGTCGTTTATTTTAATTCCACAAATAATTTTTCATTTTTCAGTAGAATTCTAGTTGTCTTCTAGCCCCAGCTACACTGTAGATTGTCATAATCTCATCTGCCTGTGTGCTGCAATAATCTGAGAAAAACCCAGTATCCTGTCATGCAGAATGTATTTGTTCTGAGTTGGAATTGGGAAGTGGGGGGGTGAAAGGAGGGGAGGGGTGGGGTAGGGAAGAAGAGAAGGCAGACTTACATTAAAGTTTTTAAATTTTAAATATTTGTACTGCTTTGCTCATGCTTTTTTGTGTATTTAAAGAAGAGTTATACGATTTTAATGGAAAGAACCTGCAAGGAAGTTTACATGCATTAGTCTAAAATTACCTGCTTACCACTAACAAAAAAGGGAGAGTTCATTAAGGCACTGATTCTGTCAGATTTGATCTATACAGATATGTAAGTAGTCTCAGTTTCATCTATCCAGTCAAAACTTGTTTGTCCAAAGACTACTAAATTTGGAACTCCAGGTTATAAATAGGAAAATGAAAGTACACTGAGATCAAGTGATTTGACCAAGACACAGGTTGACAGGATCAGGATTCAGAAGCCACCAGTTTGAACTTCTTTGCTTGTCCCACATTTGCTCCACCAGACAAAGCAAGAAGAAGGGAAAAGGGACAAAAATGTTTACATAGTCCTCTTGGCATCAACCAAAAATGCCACAGCCCTATCCAGTATCAGCTATATGGCTACAGATTCACTTCACATACATGCCTATTACAAAATTTTAAGTACGCAAGAACTAATTTAATTTATTTTAAATCACTGTAAGACCTTATAAATCAAAGCTCTAGACTGTGTGTGCAAGCAAGGGTGTGTAGAGGGGTGTTGCAGACACGTTCTGCTAACAGAGAAAGCCAAAAGAAACAATGAACAAGGTTTTCAGTAGCTGTATTCTTAAAAACCTGCTTACCTCAGTAACCAAGCTTAATTGCTGCATCTATTAAAGCAGGCAGTGTTTACTTTCTGAAAAACAGATAAATAACATTTCACTAGATTATTTTCTATAAAATTAGTTTTGCAAGATGTCTTATCTAGGATTCAAAGGAAATACTTTAAGAGATTACAAACTTTACTTCAGTGACTATTGATTTTTTTCCCAATTTTCCTAGTCTAATAAAATTTAATATGGAGTTCACTTTGCTTTGCTCAGAGAATATTTTAGATACAAAAGTTGTGGAAGGTTTATAAGGGAAGCAAAACATTATGGAATCAGAAACTTTCAAAAAAGGTTTATTCATGAGCATTACAGAATGCCAAACTAAAATGAAACAACACAGCATCAATAGAAAGACACATTTCACTAAGAGCTTAATGCATTAATCTGGAAAACAGTACATATTTGAAATGCAGAGTGGAAGGGTAATTTTTATGCTGCCTAATGTCAGGCACCAAAATCAGGTCCTCCATGTAAAGGCTGCTCTACCTAAACTCCTAATATAATCAATACAGAGAAAGATTACCAGATAGTGATTACTCAAAGCTGTACCATGGATCAGGCCCTCTATGGAAACTAGATGTCTAGTTTGGGCATCAAGCTTTTGTACTCATAGGACAAGCTTAGGCACAAGATGGGCACAAGCTGCAACAAGGGACAAGCTCCAGCAGGTGTTCTTTGGCTGTAGCTACACCAGCACACATACTAGACTTTCCCATGCAGCAGCTTCTTCAGAGCAAATGCCAAAATCCCACTTTGCTGAGTTTTAGATCCAAAGCTCAGCTTTTAAGCCTGTATTTCCAGATAAATAGCAAGGCATAAATTAGCCAGATCAGGTTCTAAGGCTTCTGCATTTCATTACTTCAATAAAAGAACTCAGAAGATGGTCCTTCACAGAACAGATGTGTTTAGGAAACCTTTCTCTAGACAGGTGCAACATGCCTAGCAGACTGGACCTAAGGGTAAAGAACCATTTTATAAGGTTGTTCCTTGAAGGACAACATGCTTGAACAAGACTCTACTAGATAATACTTTGAAGCTAGGGAAAAACAGCAAAAGACTGCAACCTTTATATAAAAGGGAAATATTCTGAATTTACAATGAAGGAAGATGAATAAAGAAGATACACCAGCATATAAAGTAGTTTCTATTTTGAGCTCCTTCAAAAGGGAAAATCTCTTGCCAATTTTATGTTAGAAGCTAGCAACTTCTGTACACTGGGATTGGCTTTTAAAGTGATACAGTTCCCAGCTAAGTATCAGAATCCTTATGAGCCAAGGTGCTTTCAGAGAGGGCACACATTATTAATGCACAAACATGAAATTACCTTCCTGTCCTGAAGAGGGAAGAATTGCTAGAAAGTCATACTGAGCATGTGGTTCTACAATAGAGATAATGAACATGATGACATATGTTGACTAATCTGACTTCTATCTTGCTCTAAAGATTTTGTCTAGAAAAGCAAGTAGTAAAGGGCATAACATCAAACTTGAAAAGAACTGCAAATATATCCTACATCATCTCATGTAGGCCATGCATGGTGATCTATCCTGACTAAGGCAATGATTACTCTCAAAACTTTTAAAAAGAAAATAAGAGGACAGGTTCTTAGAACCAATTTATCTAAATGATATAGCTGTATAATAATGTGTTTTCCTACTTGTCTCATGTTAAAATAAGCCTATATAGGTAAAAAACTACAAGATTTTAGCATATAAAATTGAATTAATTATACAAAAAATATATATGTGAACTTTAGCTAGTCACTTCATTTCTCTGTCTCACTTTCTGCAATTCCAAAATCAAAATAGTGTTTTCAAGATTTTTGGGAAGCTTCATTCCTTAACATCTGTAAAATCCCTAGGGATCCTCAGACAGCAGGTACAGAAAAGTGTTATCATTAATCACCATTCTGAAATTAAGACATCACTTTTGAGGTTCTATCACAGAAGAAAGCCATGAAATGCTTCTCAGTGCCTTAAGGACAATAACACTTGCTCAGTCATTTCAAGGGTTTGATAAACAAAGTTTCCAATTAGATTAGACAGAAAAATTGTAATTCTTTCAAGAAGAAGCTGCAATATTACCTGTTCAGTATCCTAATTTTGTAGACTAGTGTCTGCTCTGCATTTTAACTTTGCACAGTCCAGCAATACGGATCTGTCTGCCACTGCTGGCAGAAATGAAGAAATATCTATTAGCAGCATGGGGAGTGGGGATGAGAAAGAGGAAATGAAGGGAAAGCTTCACTTCTGACATCAGATAGTGATGCAGAGACAGCTTCCCACCGAAAGCATTGAGAACTTGACTTCCTTTCAGATAACATGTTAAGTTTTTCTGGGACTTATATAAGGGAAATTTGACTGGAAGGTAGATGAGAACTTTGAATATGCAACAACTTAACACCAGCAGAAAGAGTAGGGAGAAAAGTAGTAAAAGATAATCAGGTATCAGGGCTAGAAAGAAACAAATACTTGAGAAACGGATGAGCAAAACAAAGAGGGAAGCTCAGAAGGAGGATAGTACAATGATATAAAATAAAAACAACGGTCAGCTACCAAGCTCACTAGAGGAGGGGGAGAATGTAGTTCACAATTAAAGTTTGATCTACAGTGCAAAGGAACAAAATGGGAAGGGCTGAAATTCCATTCAGGACAATACTACCTTTCCTCATGTCTCTCCTCTCTCTATGAAACTGAATGCTAGTAACACTCCAGAACCTGACACACTTCTACTTTCTAACAGAAAAGAATTAAAAAAACAATTTCTTTTCAAATGTTTGGTTTCTTTTAGGTGTATCATGTACTCCACATACTCTCTACCTCCCCTTTGTACTATTGCTTCTCCTCTAAAGCAACACTAGGCTATTTTTTCCATTACAAATACTCCACAAGTTCTACTGAGGAATCTACACCAGTTATTAAATCAGCTGATGTAAATTTTGACTGGTTCTGGGACTAGATTTTAATGCAGGAAAACCTCAGAAAAGACAAGATTTGACAAGTATCTCTGCGAGCGCTAGAACTAGCGAAGCTTTTATCCCACAGATTTGTGGTTCTTGGCTGACATTGAAGTCTAGGAAGGTGTGAACTGGTATGGAAGCTTTTCCTGCACCTGAAGCATTTCTAAAGGTCTTTGCCTTTGTACCTGAAAAATTATTTAATTAAGCTTTCAGGAATTCATCTGCCTGGCAAAAGGCAGGACCACAGCTTTGGATTTCAAGAGAGCAGAATTCAATCTCTTCAAAGATCTACTTGGAAGATTCTCATGGAATATGACTCTAGAAAGAAAAAGGGGTCTGGAAGAGCTCACTGATATTCAAGTATCTCCTCCAAGCTCAAGAAAGGCCCATTGTGTCAACAGAGGTGATGAGATTCATGCTCAGTAAGAGCATGGAATGCAAATCACACTCAGATCAGTTTATGAAGGAAGGTATCAGACCATGCATTATCAGAATCACACCCCTGCAACAAATTCAAAATGGATTAAGCCTAGTTTATAAATATTACTGAATATATTTCATAACTCATTTTCAGATTACAGGTTTTCCATAGTACTACCTTATCCTCGTTTCCCAAAGAAGTAGTAGCATATCAAAGTACTAATCATCCATGCAGATCACTTCTACTGATACTCATCTAGGATTCTTGAAAGGTGCTTAACAGCATAAACCAACAATCCTTTTAATCATATACAGCACCTCTGCTATGAAGACAGACTGAGAGGGTTGGGAATGTTCAGCCCGGAGAAGAGAAGGCTCTGGGGTGACCTTATAGCAGCCTCCCAGTAGCTGAAGGGGCCTACAGAAAAGGTGGGGAGGGTCTTTTCACCAGAGAGGGCAGTGAAAGGACAAGGGGTAAGGGTTTTAAACTGAAAGAGGGGAAATTTAGGTTAGAATCAGGAAGAAATTCTTCACCATGAGGGTAGTAAGGTACTGGAATAGGTTGCTTAGGGAGATTGTTGATAGCCCCTCCCTGGAGGTGTTTAAGGCCAGGTTGGATGAGGCCTCATGCAGCCTGGTCTAGTGCGAGGTGTCCCTGCTCATAGCAGGGAGGATGGAACCTTAGATCTTTATGGTCCCTTCCAACCTTATCCATTCTATGATTCTGAGTCTATGATTCATGATCATACTGATTTAAACCAGACTAACAGACGTTTATTGAGGTAAGGTGACTTTAAAGTTATGTGAGAACTTCTATACACAAGCACAGCTGTACTGTTCAGCTAAACTAACACACATTTTTAGTCAAACGTGGACATACTGAATGGCAACAAAGCCATCAAAACAGAGTGCAGAGCAGGGATTTTCTGAGATTATGAGTTTGCAGGCAGCAATTATCTTGCCTGTCCAGAAAAGGTTTGCTGGAACAGTTTGGTAACACAGTTAACAGAAAGAGAAATAGAGCTCATGTCAGCCTTACTCTTCTGTACACACTAAACTGGAACACGTTTTCTCTTCATAGTGCTCTTCCTCAGATTGCATCTACACTGCTCATGGCAGCTCAACACAGAGGAACCAGCGCTCATTCCTCAGCTACACAGATGTACCATCACAACACTTCCCATACGTCATCTGACATGCTGAGATACATTAACTGGTCTCAGGCTACTGCCAAAGAAATAGATCTCTGCACCTTCCAGGTCTCAAGCTGGTATCTCAAGATAGTGCTGAACTGTACCATATGGAAACACCAACCCTGATCTTGGGGGTTTTATACAAACATTGCATTACACAACACAGATACACAACTGAAGCCAATGTTCACAGAGCAGGGATGAAGGTAATTCTTTTCTCAGGTCAGGCACTTTCACATCTCAGGGCAGGTTAATAACCAACAGTGGGTTGAAATCAGGCATGAGCTTCACAGAGGCTCTTCTTTTAGTAGAATCATAGAACCATAGAATGGTTTGGGTTGGAAGGGACCTTAAAAATCACCTAGTTCCAAGTTCCCAGCATGGGCAGAGATACCTCCCACTAGACCACATTGCTCAAAGCCCCATCCAACCTGGCCTTGAACAGTTCCAGGCAATTTTCTTTTCTTTTCTTACAACTTCTTTGCAGAAAGTCACAGTATAAGCAATCAAGAGAAAACAAGATTTTAATCTCCTTTCTCTAGCTCCCTCTCTCCCTTTCAGCATCTCTGCTGCTGAAGAGTAGACCAGAAACATGGCACAACATACTAGTTAATGGAGGAAATGCTTCATCAACCTTCTATTGGACGATCACCCATGCACATGTACTGTGCAGATCATCTATCAAGGCTTGTGTCCAGAGAGAGAAGAAATAGACCAAGAAACAAGGAGCATTCAGAATCTCAGACCAGATCATGCAACTTAGAACTCATTTTATTCCAGGAAACTTCCACACAATTTGGAATACTAACTCTTCAGGCCTCTACTAGAACCAAAAAAAGTCTTAATTGAAAAAATCTATTTCAGTTGGTTTGAATAAGAATGCTGTCATAGGTATGGGAAACTTGCCAAAAGACTGCAAAGCAAATGGTAATAACAATTACCAGTTGAATTTTGGATAATTTCTTAGCAGAATGCAGCAACAATCACCGTACATAA
Source organism: Chaetura pelagica (assembly GCF_000747805.2). NCBI lineage: Eukaryota > Metazoa > Chordata > Aves > Apodiformes > Apodidae > Chaetura > Chaetura pelagica. The sequence goes on from NW_009953571.1 coordinate 3,199,095, forward strand.
GCTCATTTCAATGTTACATTCAACTGGAACAGAAAGTAAAGAACATATTAACTTAATTTGCCAATGACACAATCAGCAAAGAACTGTCAAAAGACACAAAACAGCCAGAAAATGTTAAAAAACAAGCAGAAAGCTTGTGGGTTTTGCAATAAAGTGCATTTGGAGAGACAGATGTACATCTAGAACATGAAGTTGAAAAAACATTTGGAAATTAAGATGAGCTGGTGCATGTTCAGAGATATAGTTGAAAAGGAAATATTATACAGGGGAGTGGGGTGTCAGAAAGGGACAAAAACAGATTAGATAGAAACTTCCAGTGCACTACATTTCGTTTCACAAACTGCATCAACAGAATGGTATGAACCTCCTTGGAACTTAACCTTGCAAGTCAGGTTAAGGATAATAGAAAGGGCTTTTTCAAGTACATAGCTAGCAAAACTAGCAATAGAGGCAATATTGGCCCATTGAGGAATGAGGTGGGAGCCCTGGTGACAGAGGATATAAAGAAGGCAGAGGTGCTGAATGCCTTCTTTGCCTCTGTCTTCACTCCTGCAGGGTCTCCCTATGAGCCCCAGATTCATATAGCCCCAGAAGAAGTCAAGATAGAGGAAGAGTTTGACATGGTAGATGAGGATTGGGTTAGGGATCAGTTGAGTAATCTGGACATCCATAAATCAATGGGTCCAGATGGAATGCACCCAAGGGTGCTGAGGGAGCTGGCGGAGGTCATTGCTAGGCCACTCTCCATCATCTTCAGTAAATCATGGGCAACAGGTGAGGTGCCTGAGGACTGGAGGATAGCAAATGTCACTCCAGTCTACAAGAAGGGCAAGAAGGAGGACCCGGGTAACTATAGACCGGTCAGCCTCACCTCCATCCCTGGAAAGGTGATGGAACAACTTGTTCTTGTGACTATCTCCAGGCACATCAAGGACATGGGGGTCATCAAGAGCAGTCAACATGGTTTTATCAAGGGTAAATCATGTTTGACTAACCTCATAGCCTTCTATGAGGAAATTACTAGGTGGATAGATGATGGTAGAGCGGTAGATGTGGTTTATCTTGATTTCAGTAAAGCATTTGACACCGTCTCCCACAGCATCCTTGTGGATAAGTTGATCAGGTATGGGTTTGGTGACCAGGAAGTGAGGTGGATTAGGAACTGGTTGAAAGGAAGGAGTCAGAGAGTTGTAGTCAATGGGGTAGAATCTGGTTGGAGGTGTGTTACTAGTGGAGTCCCACAAGGGTCGGTGCTGGGACCGGTGTTGTTCAACATCTTCATCAACGACCTGGATGAGGGTATAGAATGTACCCTCAGCAAGTTTGCTGATGACACTAAGCTGGGAGGAGTGGCTGACACACCAGAAGGCTGTGCTGCCATTCAGAGAGACTTAGATAGGTTGGAGAGTTGGGCGGGGAGAAACATGATGAAATTCAACAAGGGGAAGTGCAGAGTTTTACATTTGGGGAAGAACAACACCATGTCCCAGTACAGGTTGGGGGCTGAACTGCTGGAGAGTAGTGTAGGTGAAAGAGACCTGGGGGTCCTGGTAGACAGGAGGATGACCATGAGCCAGCAATGTGCCCTTGTGGCCAAGAAGGCCAATGGCATCCTGGGGTGCATTAGAAAGGGTGTGGTTAGTTGGTCAAGAGAGGTTCTCCTCCCCCTCTATTCTGCATTGGTGAGGCCGCATCTGGAGTATTGTGTCCAGTTCTGGGCCCCTCAGTTCAAGAAGGACAGGGAACTGCTTGAAAGAGTCCAGCGCAGAGCTACAAAGATGATGAAGGGAGTGGAACATCTCCCTTATGAGGAAAGGCTGAGGGAGCTGGGTCTCTTTAGCTTGGAGAAAAGGAGACTGAGGGGTGACCTCATCAATGTTTACAAATATGTAAGGGGTGAGTGTCAGGGGGACGGAGTTAGGCTTTTCTCAGTGATGACCAGTGATAGGACAAGGGGTAATGGGTGTAAATTGGAGCATAGGAAGTTCAAGGTGAATATCCGAAAAAATTTTTTTACTGTAAGAGTGACAGAGCACTGGAACAGACTGCCCAGGGAGGTTGTGGAGTCTCCTTCACTGGAGACATTAAAAAATCACCTGGATGTGTTCTTGTGTGATGTGCTCTAGGTGACCCTGCTCTGGCAGGGGGGTTGGACTAGATGATCTTTCGAGGTCCCTTCCAAACCCTAGGATTCTATGATTCTTATCGTACTCTCCTGACCTGTGCATCCAAAATTTGTCTGAAGGGGAAGCGACAGGCTGCAAAAAGGATCCTCAGTTAATACAGACCAACATACTTTCTGCAGCAGCTTTATGCTTCAGTGGTGTGTGCATCTAAATAAAGTAACAATCACCCTTAAGCGGAAGGAAAAGATCCTGTATCTGGTGTTGAACCATTCCAGGCCTATATCTAAGGTATCAAACAGCAGTTATTTTTGCTGGAAGCAATTTTGAATTGAAGGGACGGGGTGGGGGGTGGGGTGGTGAAGAAAAAAGAGAAAAGCTGTTAAAAGCACCAAAGAAAACTGGGCTCTAGAAGAAGTGCCAATGATCCTGACTGAGCTTTCTGTTTACTGCTCAATACATCAGGCCTGAAACAAGTTTCTCAGTGCAAAATTTCTCTAATTGGCTGGAAAGGATTTAAGGAAAAATCTTTTTAATTAAAAACAGAGACCCAAGAAGGCATGAAAGCCATGGGGGCTGGAAGAGGCATATGTTGACCTTATGAAGCTTCACAGCAGAACTCTGCAGGGGCTGTTTAAACTGAGAAAGCACAGTTTTAATTAAAGAGTCCTGAGGAACAGACAATTCAAAAGAGCAGGTCAGCTAGATTCCAAGAGGTCAATTTAAGCATAAGTAGAGGGAAAACAAGACTTTTGGTCATTTTGCCCTCCTCTGGGAGAAATTTGTTGCTAACAGAGCTTTATGCTCTATGCTCTCAATACACAGGCTAGGTGTCCTGTGACCACCACTATGGGTGTTGCATATCATCGGTGTTTATGGGAAGGAAGAAATTTTGTGAAGTCCACCCCAGTTTCTTGACACTGGATCACATTCTAAAATAAACTTTTTTTTTTTTTTTTTTCCCCCTAGCATGTGGAATTCCAGATATGCTTGTACATACTTGAAAATAGAACTATGCATCTCACTAAGCTTCTAAAAAGTGAGAAATCCTGTAAAAAAACCGGATCCAGCTTATCAACAAACAGAAACCCTCTTTTTAAAAACACTTTTTCTTTTGCTTTTTGAAGTGTGGTATGTCACTATCATAGTTGGTGAAGCCAGTCATTTTTACTTGCTATTTGGAGACAAAAGGAAAAATAAATCTAGTACCCAAACAAATGGAATTATGAGGAGCGATGTAACTAGAACCCAGCAAGTCGCAGGGCACACAGAAAATTGTAACATAAAAGCTGCTGCCTTTTCTCTATGAAGAACTACTTCCCAGTAGTTCAAAAGAATAAGGAATTAAGTAGAAAAGTAGTATCTACATTAATTTCCCAGCTATACAAGAGTGTTGCTTTAACACATCAAAAATGTCTTTTTAAAATACCCGTATCACATTCTAAAAAAAACTTTTTTTTTTTTTTTTTTCCCCTAGCATGTGGAATTCCAGATATGCTTGTACATACTTGAAAATAGAACTATGCATCTCACTAAGCTTCTAAAAAGTGAGAAATCCTGTAAAAAAACCGGATCCAGCTTATCAACAAACAGAAACCCTCTTTTTAAAAACACTTTTTCTTTTGCTTTTTGAAGTGTGGTATGTCACTATCATAGTTGGTGAAGCCAGTCATTTTTACTTGCTATTTGGAGACAAAAGGAAAAATAAATCTAGTACCCAAACAAATGGAATTATGAGGAGCGATGTAACTAGAACCCAGCAAGTCGCAGGGCACACAGAAAATTGTAACATAAAAGCTGCTGCCTTTTCTCTATGAAGAACTACTTCCCAGTAGTTCAAAAGAATAAGGAATTAAGTAGAAAAGTAGTATCTACATTAATTTCCCACGAGAAACAGTAGTGTTAGGGTTAGTGCACTTCAATTAGCGTGTACATGGTTCTGCACATACACGGATTATTACATTTAAATGTTGCTTCTGTTCAGATAGATCTCTTACTGGTCCTTTGAGAACTCATGGCTAGATGCATCTGCTTGGGTGAATAAGGTGCATATTCCAAGTCAAGACATGGTTATTTCAAGACTGACAGAAAAACCAGCAAATTTCCCTTTATCAAGGAAGAGAAACCAGCTTCTGGATTAAGCAATCAGTCCAGTAATTTGTTAGATAGTGCCTGCTTTTCTAGAATCACAATTAAACACTCAGAAGTGGAAAGGTGTTTGTTGTTTTGTTGTGTTTGGGGTTTTTTGAGTTTGTATAAGCTTGGAAATTGCATCGTCTTGTATCTTTAATTTTATTCTTGCTTGCTTCCTCCAGCCAGGATCCAAGGTTTGATGCAAGTTCTCATTTATTACGTTGACTTATATCCTCACAGACCTGGGACTGATGTAGTTAATCAGGGACACCCTCCACAGATAGGTGGACATAACCAAGAAAAAGCCACCACTCACTCCTAAAACAGAAATTCAAATGAATCAAATGAAGCTTGAAGTAAATGACAGGGGGAAATGGCAATAAATACTTCTCTGGCAGAAGAATAAATAAAAACAACATCCTGGGAGACATGGAAGTTACTGAATGTAGAACTTTTGAAAAAGGAAGCCAAAGATGCCTTTATAGTTCATAGTTCTTCATGGACTTAAGTCGATGATAATACTAAGGAATGGAGCAATCCTTGCACAGAAACAAACCCAGGAAAGAAAAATGGGACAGAGCAGAATATTGCTGTAGAAGGCAATGGGCAGATTTTCACCCTTTTCTGCACACAGAAATTCTATTGAAAATAAATGGTCATACAATTAATAACTCTCCATACACCTGACACAGGGCACCAAATGCAGAAAGATGCTAGTTCAGGTCTCAAAAGTAATATGGCAATGTTAATCAAACCTATACTGCTGCTCATTTCAGAGCCAGCAGGTTGATTGTCCCATGCTGTTTATAAAATAAACAGGATTTCCTACCAGCACCCTATAAACTTATCTACATCCTTGTGATGGGTTGACCCTGTTGGCTGCCAGGTACCCACCAAGCTGCTCTATCACTGCCCTCCACAACTGGACAGTGGGAGGGAAAAGATAACAAAAGGCTTGTGGGAGATAAGGACAGGGAAATCACTCACCATGGGCCAACTAGACTTGACTTGGACATTATTTTAGTGCCAATAGGAAAACAAGAAATAAAACCTTAAAACACCTTCCCTCCACACCTCCCTTCTTGCCAGGCTCAACCTCACTCCCGATTTCTCTACTTTCTCCTCATCTGAGCAATGCAGGCGGTTGTGGTCAGTTCACCTCACGTTTCCTCTGCTTCTTCTTCCACCTCACTGTCTTCCCTGCTCCAGCATGGGGGCCCAGCCACGTGAGACAGTCCTCCATGAACTTCTCCAGTGTGGGACCTTCCCACAGGTTGTAGTTTTTAATGAACTGGTCCAGAAATGGATCCTGTCCAGGGGGGTATTCCTTCAAGAATGGGAGACTCCAGTGTGGATCCCCCATAGGGTCACAAGTCCTACAAGAAAACCTGGTCCAATGTGGGCTCCTCTCTCCATGCATCCACAGGTCCTGCCAAGAGCTTGCTCCTGCACAGGCTCTCCCTGGGGTCACAGCCTCCTTCAGGCATCTGCCAGCTCCCGCATGGGGTTCCACAGGCTGCAGATGGATATCTGTTCCAGCACGGATCTCCATGGGCTGCAGGGGAACAGCCTGCTTCACCACAATCTTCACCACAGGCTGCAGGGGAACCCCTGCCCTGGCACCAGGAGCACCTCCTCCTCCTGCTTCTTCCTGACCTTGGTGTTGGCAGAGATATTTCACATATTCTCACTCCTCAATTCCAGCTGCTGTTGCACAGCAATTTCCCCCCCTTCTTATATATGTTATCCCAGAGGTGCTACCACTGTCGCAGTTTGGTTCAGCCTTGGCCAGCAGCAGGTCTGACCTGGAGCTGGCTGGCATTGGCTCTGTTGGACATGGGAGAAGCTTCTAGCAGCTTCTTACAGGAGCCACCCCTGTAGTCCTCATGCTACCACAACCATGCCTCACAAACACAAATACACACCTGCACATAATACAACGTTAAAATTGTCAAAATTGTATCATCATAAAAAGAGATGCTGTAGCAAAAAATTATCTGTAGACAGGGTCATAATTCTATGCAAGTATGTATAACTGTTTTTATTTGATATGTATATATGGTCTTGTATTCTAGTGCACTAATCATTAAGAAACAACTTAAAACTAATTTCTGAAATTATCCAATTAGAACATGCACCACCAGCCATACTTGTAAAGAAAGCTCCAAATCTTACTTGCTTTGTGTATCACTTAGTCTGACTTTCACTAATGTTAAGAGAAGCATTCTGTAGTTTGGATCACCAGTGAACTAATTTCAGGTTGCTGCTATTTGTTGTATAACATGATTCCTTCCTGTATTCATCTAAAAGCAATGTATTTTGAGGAAAGAAATCCATGTCTAGTCTATGCCCAGGTGTGATAACACCATATTTCACCCATGACATTGCACAGGTTCAGCGTATGTGAGTTTACTTTTTCAGAGCTAATGACTGTTCAGAGTTCCACTATGCACCAGTATGGCAGAAAAAATTTAGCAAACAAAACTGAAATGGATAAAAATCAACATTCTAGTCTATAATTACTGCCAGAGAATCAATAAATTGAACTGAGCGGATGATAGTATTGACAGCAAGCTCTCTAAAGTGATGCATTTATGTTTGTTCCTAGTGAATATAAGAAGAAAATATGTATAAATATATAGGTAAACATGCCATATTTGTTCAGACTAAAAAGTGTAGCCACTGGACTTTAAAGTCAGAAATATATATGTTGAACTCTTTAAAGGTCACAACAGGAGCACAGTAACATCCACCGGAGCTTTTGTTCCTATGCTCCTCCTTCCCCTTCAAGTACCTCAGTGATTATATTTTCTATTGCAACCGTTTCCAGAGTCACATAAAACTGCTAAAAGCAAAAGAGAAGGAAGAGAACAAGTAATTAAACTTCTCAGTTCTTTCCAACAAATCCATTTGGCTGAGTTAGATGTTAGATAGATGAAGCCTGATGAAGACTTGCACTGAAAGTACAGCAGTGGCTGCTTTCGCTCAGAGACCTTCCTCTCAATTTGTCAACGAGGTTCACCACTGACAGCAGCAGTACTAGTGGATGGCTTTTTCACTATAATCTCTAACTCTCCTACAGAAATATGTTCTAGCAGATTACATTTTCTCTTTCCTGACTATGACCTGACCGCAAATTAGGTAAGTCCTCGCTGCATACTGGTTAGATTAGTACCATACAATTTACCTGAAATCTTAAAAATAGTACCCCTGAACTAATATAAATTATTTAGAACATAACAAGTACCTTTCACTGGGAAGCAGGTGTTACAACCAGCATAGTCAGTTACTTCAGTAGGTAATTACAGATTTTGTCATATTTAACTACAACTGCCTATTTTCCAAGGATTTAAAATGGCATGTGTCAAAAAAGTCAAGTCATTATTCATTGTCTTGCAAGTTCTGTTCATCAGCAGCAGAAGTGCTGCACAGCTCAGCCAGAAGGTGAAGTTTCATCTATATTTAAGGGAATGTTTCTAGTTTTCCCTGCAACAAGAAGTGAGGCTGAATAGCCTAAAACAAGTGAGGCTTTCAATAAAAAAACCCAAAAAAAACACCCCACCAAGATTCATATTTGTACAGAAACTTTCAGTGCATCTGCTTAAAATACTAAATTAAAAACTAAAACAAAACATAATTTTAGTTGCATGTAGCTACATGAGTTTATTTTGAACTCTGGCCAGGTTCGTAATACCTAATGTACCAAGTTCAGTATAAGAATAGCTACACAAGATAGTACAGTGCTGAATAGTTATTTTGGCATTAGAGCTTTTTGCTTGTGGGTAGGGTTGAGGAAGAGGTCACACAGTTGTCAGTGGCTCTGCTTCAGGATCATGCAACATCATTTAGGAGCTGTGCCAGAACTAGCTCAGGCACAGCTCGGGTGGCAGCGCTCACCACCCTACACGGCCTGACACCTCAGTGTACTCTACTTCCTGCAGGGCTCCTAGTAAAAATCCCCAAGTACTGCAACTGCCTGAGAGTCTGAGCACCTACTTCCCTTATGCTCCATAACTTATGTTCTAACCAACTCCATGTATGCTACACTGCTCTTATCCACCAACTCCCAGCACACATTTTTTTCCATCCATTCCCATACACAGGCTCGCAAATCTGATCTATTGTTGCCTGCAGGCAACAGGGTCCTACATATGGGTTGGGACAGTCCCAAGCACAATTACAGGCTGGGCAGAAAATGGATTGAGAGCAGTCCCAAAGAAAAAGACTTTGGGGTGTTGGTTGATGAAAAGCTCAACATGAGCTTCTATTGTGTGCTTGCAGTCCAGAAAGCCAAATATGTCCTGGGCTGCATCGAAAGAAGCACAACTGGGAGGTCGAGGGAGGTGATTCTCCCCATCTATTCTGCTCTTGTGAGACCCCATGTCAAGTACTGTGTCCAGTTCTGGAGCCCCCAACACAGGAAGGACTTGGAGCTGTTGGATCACATTCGAATGAGGGCCACAGAGATGATCGGGGATATGGAGCACCTCTCCTATGAAGACAGGCTGAGAGATTCATGGTTGCTCAGCCTAGAGAAGTGAAGGCCCTAGGGAGAGCTCACAGCAGCCCAGCCTTCCAGTACCTGAAGGGGCCTGGAGGGAAGCTGGGGAGGGACTTTTTACAAGGGGATGTAGTGATAGGACAAGGGGTAATTGCTTTAAACTAGAAGAGGGGAAATTTAGGTTAGACATTAGGAAGAAATTATTTAGCGTGAGGATGGTGAAATATTGAAACAGGTTGTCGAGGCAAGTTGTAGATGCCCCTTGCCTGGAAGCGTTCAAGGGCAGATTGGATGGGGCTTTGAGCAATCTGGTGTAGTGGGAGGTGTCCCTGCCCATGCAGGGGGATTGGAACTAGATGATTTTGAAGGTCCCTTCCAACTCAAAGCATTCTATGGTTTTATGACATGCTCTTCTGTAATGGAAGAAGCACTGGCAACAAGATGCTCCTACACTACTTTATGCTGTGAGCATTTTTTAACTATTCCACAGGCAACTGTGTCTCCCTCTTAACAATGTTAAGAGTATTAGAAAACAGTGTCAAGTGTCACTATTTGTACTGCATTAACAGCCTAGATAATTATTTTAATTTTGAAGTAACAGAACAGCAGATGCTGGAATACTTGCCTCCGTTTTTCCCTACTGTGCGGAAACACCTCCAGAAGGTCCGAAGAAAAGACGCCCTGTTATGAGGAGTGGCTTGAACAAAGCTGAACTCACGGAACAAGATGTGTGTTCCCTGCCGCACGCTGTTAAAGCTGTGGAGATAAAGTCAAAACAAGAGAATGTTAGAAAGCTGAACTGATGTGAATGTTCTGGGGCCAGCTGGAACACTAGCAAGAAAACTACTGGAAGTTACATTTGTGGAAACAAACCTCCAAAGCTTATACCCATCTGTTCTCTAGAGAGAAGACTATTTGCAAAAACCACACATTGGAACTTAATTATAGGAATTTGAAGTTGGTGAAAGTAAAACTCATTCTAAAGAATCCTAGCAAGGGGTGTCCAAGAGCCACTTATCTGAAACCAATCCACTGGAAAATGGCTGCCCAAGAGTAAATGTTGTTTATCTGACCAGAAGATGCCCCTTCTTTTAATGCCATTTGAACTTCACTGCTATTCTCATCACAGTTTTCTGTGAAGTCACAAAAACCCCAAAAAACTCTTTAATAGAAGACTCAAGGTCTCATTTCTAGGTTACTGAAAATTGAATGTATTGGATGTACAACATCTACTTCAGTTGCCATGAAAAGCAGATTGACATTTCACTAAACAACACTTGGCACAAGTTTACTTTGAAAAGAGTAGTTGGTCATTATGATGGATAGTAAATTTGATATTCACAGATTTGCATTTTAGTACACATTTATCGTATTTGAGTTGTAAGCACTCTGGGCTAACTTATTGTAGCAAACATTTGTCAAAAAGGTTTCTCTGAAGTCTAAGAAGTTCTCCTTTGGGCATGGTAAAGCTCAACATGCAAGAACAATAGAAATGCAAATACAAACATTATAGACCAAAAGCTATAATGACAGGGTTGTCTCAAAGACAGATTTTGTGTATTTCACTCTTCATTGTGCAAGTGGGACAAAGCTTTCAGATGCTCCAGAGAGATCATTAAAAACCATTCACTTGGGATGGCAGCTTAACTCGCCTTCACAGGAGACAATTAATGAAAAGATGCAAGCTTACAGCATAACCTCTCCATAGGTAGCATCTCCATAACAGACAAAATCCAGTGGCCAGTGTGAACACATTCAGTTTGCAATTTTAAATCACCTCTTTAAATATAAATAATTTAAATAACTTTATCCTTCATAGAAAAAGGTCTCACATTTGAAAGATAATTATACCAGACAAAATTAAAAAGTCATGTAATAACTGTGGGTGTATGTAGTTAAGAAGACAATTCAACTTTTTCTTAAAATAATCACAATTTCTGTTTTTTAATGTCCTGGTTTTCAAAGCCACGCAAGTAAATAGAATTTTTTTGTCATGTGTTGACTGCTAGATGCAGAACACTGTTTCTAGCCCTCCTATCCAGAACGAAATGCAAGTCAAATAAGATAATCATAAGGTGATTGTACTTAAGAAATGCTTGTGACTCTTGAATCAAGGAATTCAAAATACTCTTTCTGTAAACGTCATGGACAAATATGTTATTTTGTATTTATGAAACCACTATACCAGTGCTGTACAAACCAAAGAAAAGAACAGCCATTGTCCCAAGAGATTAAAGTAAATAAATAAATCATGTGCCTGATCAAAATATACCAAAATTACAGGAAAGGGCTTCCATGACTATCATTGTAAGTAAAGAGTATTCATTACTAAGTGCTGTAGCTCAGTGCCTTAAAAGTGAATGAGTTCAGAGCAAGGGAAAGCAACTTGCATGAAGCCCCACAAGATGCCTGTGACAAAGCTGGAAATGGGATTTCAGATCTTCTCATCCCAAACCACAGTGTGTAAGACTTTTTTATTTCCTATTTGCAATATTTTGCTGATTATTTGTCAGGCTGATGGAGAAAAGAAGGATATGAAGGGAAAAAGAAACTTTGTGTAATAGGAGAAAGCAGCTTTCAGAAATATGACACATAAGGGAAAAGAAAGAGAAGACCCAATGATCCAACTAAATGCACCAAATTATGTTGCTCAGAATAACTACAGCCCATGCAACATCTGGAAGCAGATCCTGGCACTACAATAATGGAAAGGTTCAGACATGAAGCTAATATACTATTAATTCACAGCAGACAGCCCTGCTATATTATTCCTTAGTTCTAATAAGCAAAAACTCAAGTTGCTTCCATTTTCGTCATGAGATGGCTCTAAACCTAGCAGGCAGAAGGGTATGATATCATTTGTTGTTGCTTACTCAGGTAAAAGAGTGGGTGGATATGTTGGAACATCAGCACACCTGGATGTCAAGTGCCAAGTGCCGCCAGCTAGCTAAGGTACAATATTTCATTCATTTCTCATTTAGTGCAATAAGATTTTGTTTAACTATACAATGGAAGGATTTTGCCCAAAAGCTTAAATCTGCAAGCATGGGAGTCAGAATTTTTATTCCAGTTAAGATGCTGCATTTCAGAGACCCTACAATAAATTCCTTTTTAGAAGCTGTAAAAGCTCAGCTCAAAGAAGCCAGCCCATGACAGACCCAACCAGCAAGCAGCCCAGTGACAAATCAACAGAGGATTCTTGGGTAGGGTCAAGATCTCTACCAGAGACAGAAATGCTATGAACCAATTATATGTTTTGAAATTCCTTTATCATGGGTAGATGGGCAGTACAAAAATAACTTGGCCACCTTTTCCTTAACAATTACCCAGAGATGAAGTTACCATTAATGTGGCAAGTAGTAACAGCTTAAAGGTAAACTTTCTGGATGAAAAAGAAATTGTGATGACCCAAAGCTGTTTGCAAATATTCCAATAGCTTGTGGGGAGCATGACCAACACCCTACCTATGATTTTTACACACATGTGAACAGACACCTTTTCCAGGTTCTTTCGAACATAAAAATAAAACAAACTGCAGACTAAGACTTAGCTCAAATGTTATCAAGCTTAGCAGCTGCTGAGATTCTTCCCTTAGGATTGCTCGGTCTTTACTCTATCTGCCCTCCTCTCTCTGAACAACTCATAGCCTTAGCAAAGTCAAGTGGTCAGAGCTTATCAGCACACTTGCAGGAGACTTAGAAACAAACTAGCCTATCTCAACAAGGTGAGATGGTTTGACAGGCTTATGAAGAAAATACGAATTGGAATAGAAAAAGAAACTTGATGTAATAGGAGAAGGCAGCTATCAGAAAGTTGACAAACATAAGGGGTATGTTTAGGAAAAGAAATAAGATTAAGCTCCTCAGTCATTTAAAAGTGGGTTTGTGAACCTAGAAGCAGGCAAAATAATTTTTCACTTCTCTAATCAACTGCTCCTTTTACTCTTTTAGGCATTTAGTGCAGCCATCTGCAAGAGATTCCTTCAAGAAGAAAGCTTTCAGCAATTCTGCAAGTCTTAAGTCCTCCTATTGCAAACTGAATGGCTCCTCTGGCCTTCTGCATTAGCAGGAAACAGAGTGGGCAAATTAGAATATTAACAAAACTTACTCATTATGTAATTTTATTTGTCTTTCTGAAATTGAGACTGGAAATTGAACTGAATGTTCGTTAGCTAACAACAGTTCACTCCTAACACTCATATTTTACACAAGAACTGTTGTGCAATGGGATACTCCACTAACACAACAGCTGCTCCCATTCACTTGTGAGAATATTGTGAAAAAGAGAGAGAAGCAAACCAAGGTTCTTGCTCCATGGGAAGATCTAAAGAAACTTTTGCAGTAGGGACTTCAAGATGCTTACTTTTTCATTTGTTTCCTTTACATGCCTCAGAGCAGTCAAACCACACAACGGTCTCTTCCAGTGTCACTGGTGAGAAAGCTGCATCCCATGCTGTGGGATGGCATGTGCACAGGAGAGGAGGAAAAAAAGTTCTGGGACGAGATTCTGATACAACAGCCCCAGCTCTCAGAAATGGCTGTGCTGGGAACTCTAGCACTCAGGTGCTTCATCTCTGAACAGAGCTGCTTTCAGTGAGGCCTTGTCTTTTGTGTAATTACATTTTGGTAACTTGCCAGAGTTCAGAAACTTTCAAGCACTCTTTTCAAATGTTTGGACTTCTGAATAGATTGTAAAAGCCCCAGGATGCTATGGTAACATCCCAATTGAAACCCACTGCAGTGTTTTGCCTCTGCCTGCTG
>NW_009953571.1:3213319-3240146 GCF_000747805.2 Chaetura pelagica
CTGCTGAACTTGGGCAAAGACAAATATGCACAATGCAGAGACAGCCCCAAGTCCCCAAGGAGGACAGAAGAGCTTGCCAGGACCCTGCTGTCCCCCTAGCAGGTGCTACCTTTGGTTGCCATGCAAAGAGCCAAATGAGTTCACGGGATTCCTTCTCTACTAAATGGAAAACAAGGAACAAGGACTGTTATTCCTTAACTTAGAGCATTACTGCTTGCATTTTCCATCAAGAGCACGACGAAGGAGGAAAAACTCACTTTGAAGGCTTTTATGCTGCTTCTCCAGCACGAACCATTTCCCTCCACACACACTACTTTTCTTCCCAGATACACAAGTTTCTAAGATATTAAAAAAATAAGAGCGTCTTAAGTGAAAACAAAGTAGTCTCAAATGCAAAGTTGTCAGTGGATGCTACCTCCAGACTGACTGAAACATCTGTAGAGAAACAGGGCAGAGGACCTGATGTCAACATTACGAGTATTTTGGAGTTTGCTTTTTCTTGAAACACACACTGGATTAGCTCTAGTCAGAACTCATGGATTGAATGCTCATTTGCAGTTGGAACACATCTTCCAGTTTAGTTTAATCTGAAAGAAACCCAGGTCATGAGCTCCAAGCCTGCTTCATGATGTAAACCATACCACAATAAGTAGGGGTAATCATGAGTATTAGGATTAAGGACTGTGGTACAATGAGTAACAAAGAAGTAGCTCTAGCAATAGCAAATACTGAAATTCAAAAGGCTTTTAAACCCAGGCAATTTCTGTTGTTAAGTAAGTCATCCACACACAAAGTATCCCCAAGCAACTAATCACACTTACTCCAAGGCTATGCTCTGAAATAGGAAAATTAGGTTTACCTTGCCTGTAACAGCCCTGAGAGGGAGCACTTAACACTGTAGGTACCACTGGGAAAAAACAACAACCCAGTTTTACTGCTGTGATGAATAAATCACTGCCACACGAACGTAGTTTAATTTAAGATCATTCTGTTCTTCTCCTATTGGTTTAAGTGTACTACACTACTTGCAATATTCAGACCAATCATTGGATTGTTTCTTTAGCTCTCCCTCTTGGAAGGTAACATAGGAGCATTAGCATTCCTCAATTCAAAGCTGTTGTATCAAGTGCTTTTTAAAATTCCACAGATATTAACACTGAGCACAATGAAGTCAGCTTCAAGGAAATTACAATCTTCCTCTAATGAAATTAGCAGTGCTTTTTAAGGCGCTTCCTCTGAAATGTGTTACCAGTGTTAAGATGAAACAGATGCTGAAAGTTATTCCCAATGACTGGTTTTAAGGAAAAATCCTTTTTTAACAACCAGGCAGATAGGAAATCATTAACACTCTAAACATGTTGGCAATAGTGGGTGATTCAACACTGCAAACACAGAGGCTGGATTTTCTTGAGATCTTCTGTCTCACCCACTTGCATTTATTTTGGATGAAGAGTCTTCAAAAAGGGAAAGAAGTGACACAAATGTTAATTATTTGTTTTCAGACTTCTTGGTATAGGCTCAGAAGTCTCTGAATTCATGGCAGAGTTAATACAGTTGATACAAAGATTATCCCAAGTAGTGTTTGAAAGGCAATGAACCACAGCACCTGTGACACAGCTCAGAGCAGTGAACAAGCTTTCCTATGTTGCTTTGCAGCAAATCAAACCCTCTGAAACCAGTCTACAGATTCTGGAGAAGGAAAGGATTAAAGTTGCTGTGCTTGATCCAGAATCCTTTTATGATTTTAGAGCCCTCCTCCCTTGATTTTTTTCCTATGCTAGGTCAGTAATTTAACACCTTGAAACTTTCAAACCAAAAGCTAAAATGACATTACTGTGTTGAATTATTAGCTTGGCACTTGGAAAAAAAATAATTAAAAAAGCAAACAAGGAGGGGGGAAGAATCTCAAAAAACAGAGGTCTTTGATCAGAACAGTATCCTGCAGTTTGCTGTAACTCAAGCTGGCCATTCTTATATCATAGGAATTAAGGACTCCCCCTGCCAGGCAGGGCCCCATTAAAACACAATAGCTGTTTGAAAAGGGTAAGCAAGCTGATATGGATATAATAGGCCACATATTGGGGCCCCTTTCTACTCTGAAATAAAGCTGCTTCTTAGAATTATGAGCTGGGAAACCTAGTATTCAGGAAGATGGAAAAGGACATACAATGCAAGAAGGAAAATAGCCCTGCAAAAGGCCTCCAAGGTGCTTAACAGAAAAGTAAAGAAGCTCTCAGAGATAAGCATGAATCACTCAGGACCAGCTCTTTCAGTCTGATCAGGTGCTATCGGAGACCACATGGTGTTTCAGTGAGACTGGAAAGGTCTTGCTGGCATAGAGAGACTTAATTTTTACACGGTGAGCGGTGCAGCACAGAGACATGAATGCATTCTAACTAATTTTATGGAGCACATGGCAAGTTGCTCTCCAGCAACTCCCTCAAAAATTATTATATATATATTTATATACTATACTATTTACTATATATATATATTTATATATATATAATATATATTATATTATATATAACTATTATATATGTAATTATAATTACACAGAGAAAGCCACTAACTCTCCAACTAATGAATTTTGTGTATGTTTAAACCCACTTGATTAGATATTTTGGGCCAAGAAGAAAATTCCTTATTGAATGGGTCTATACCTTTCTATATGCTGAGGGTATGGGAGGGTCAAGTCCTCAATAAGCTTTACCATACAGCCATAATCTCTGTTCTTTGCCTTCTTTTATTAACCAACAGATGCATTTTTGCCCTCCCTGCCATACTGTGGAATTCATTCACGAGCTACAAGATGCCACAGAAACCATGCAGTGAACCTGTGGCAAGGGTGAGATGTCTCAAAGAACAGAAACACTATTTAAAATACAAGCAACACAAGGTAGTGTTTGCGTTTCCTCTAGTATTACAACTCTGGAAGCAGCTATGGAATTGACATCAGCTGGAGATGGATTTTGATACCAAAACATCAATGTCTACTGAAGGAGGAGTATGAATTTTAAAACTATTGAATAACCACATCCATCTTGTACTGCTGAGATCAAAGCGTAAAACCCAGTGACGGCAAATTGGCTTCTCAGAAAGTTGGGGCTGAAATATAAGCCAGGAGTAAGGGCCTGCTTGCTCCATTCTGCTTGTAGTCTCCTGTGTCTCTTATAGTAAGACAGCTCCATGTTTTTTAAATTAGACTTTTGTTTTAAAAGGTAGCAGCTCAATCATATTACAACTATAATGATTCAGGAACTACTGAAATACATCGTAATGACTCTTTCAAAGAGATTCAACATTAGTGTCATGCACGCAGCTCCCCTATTTGATCTCTTCAGTCTTGGTTAGGCAGGAGAATTTCAGAAGAAAACAAAAATTACAACTAATACTCCCTCACCTATTCAGTTGCCTTGGCAAGAACTAGAGCACAAAGACTGAGCAGCTTCCATTATTTCCATCATGGCAACAAATGAACCTTGCCAAAATTCTTTAATATAGAAGCAGCTTCATCATTTGACATCAATGCTAACTCTGCATTTAGACACTAGTTAGCTAAACCACTTTGTGCTCGCTAAAACTGCTTGCCTACAGTGTTGATCAGCTACAGTTTGTCTAATTTATTTGAAGATATGTAAAAGGATTAATATTGCAGGACATGAAGTTACTGCAAGACTCTAATGCTAATGTATTCTGGAATCTGTATGATTTCAACACTACCCAGCAGAGAAAGTCTCAAGTTTTCTGGAGACATCTAGATTGTCTAGAAACTCTACTTTTAGTTTGTTGTTTTTTTTTAAGAAAAGGAAGATAACTTAAGTTTTTAAAATGCAATTTTCAGCCAAGCTATGAGGCTTTCAGTGGCTTGCTATTCACGAGAATGCAAAGACAGTTAAGGGATTTTATCCTGTAAAGGATAAAGAATCCTATTATGGGATCTTATCCCATCCTCTTGCTGCAGGCATTTGCTGATTTTTACAGCCTGGCATAACCAATTTAGAAGAAATTTTACATTTGTTGGCCTTGTTCACATTGAGATACACGTATTCTTAGCAAGGCAATTAGAAATGCTTTTCAAGATTTTCTGTGACACTACAATATTTTATAGTCTAAGAATGAATATAAAACTCCTTCCAACACCACAAACTAAAAAAAAAAGCTCAGCCTCAATTCTGATCCATCCTTTCTTAAAGATCTTTCTGGGAAAAACAAAGTGTTCCTCAAACTTACACTGCTTTGTTCGAATTGAATACGAAGTCTTACAAGCTTAGACAGATGGAAGCCAAGAACTCCTCTGAAACTGATCTCCTATATGCATATAGTAGCTTAGGCTCATGCCAAAATGCTTAATTAAAACCAGAACTAAACCATATGAGTTACTAATACAAAGGAAGGCATAGTTATTGATGACACTATCATATATTCAACAGTGGTTCTCTTACAGCTTGAGACATCAAAAACTTAGTTGGAGAAAACAGTATGTTATAAAAAAATATCCTAACAGAAAAGGATAAAACTATGTCTTGCTATTCTTAAAAATAAAATAAAAACATATAAAATGGGGGAAAAAAATACCAATGGGTACCAAACTTCCTATGTCATTATGTTTTTCCAAAGCTGCTATTCTTTAGAGTTTTTCTACTGAATTCCAGGTGCTATTTTCACACTACTAAACAGTTTTCTTCAAAACATTTACCGAAGGTGCAGGAAATTCAATCCTTACAGCATGTGACTGACTATGAAAAGAGATTATTGCTTTATACACACATTACAGATTGTATGCAAAATACTGTAAATAGTCCCACTACATCTGTTGTGGATATGTCTCTATTTATATTTCTTTTTTTTCTCTATATATTCCAACACAGTGACTCAGCAAGCACAGCTGAGCTGTTTTCCTGAATGATGGAGAAAGATGCTTTTCAAACAGTGATTTCAGCATTGAATATCTATTTTGCATCATGGCATCTTCTGCTACAGACCTTTCCTCAGTGGAAAACAGACAATAGAAGATTGCCACAGTTCACTAATTCTGACTTGAGGGCCCTTTCACTTCTGTAAGAATACAAACTAAAACAAGAGATTTGTGATCAGAAATGCAAGAACAGGGATACAAAAACAAAACAAACAAAAACAAAACAACAAAAAAAAGCAAGCTGCTTAAAGTTTACTGCCTCCCCCTATTTCTTTGCAAGGGTTTGGATTCATCTGAGTACCCACTCATTTATTTATATACTATACTATTTACTATATATATATATTTATATATATATAATATATATTATATTATATATAACTATTATATATGTAATTATAATTACACAGAGAAAGCCACTAACTCTCCAACTAATGAATTTTGTGTATGTTTAAACCCACTTGATTAGATATTTTGGGCCAAGAAGAAAATTCCTTATTGAATGGGTCTATA
This sequence comes from Chaetura pelagica, assembly GCF_000747805.2. Lineage (NCBI taxonomy): Eukaryota > Metazoa > Chordata > Aves > Apodiformes > Apodidae > Chaetura > Chaetura pelagica. Next base: position 3,218,751 of record NW_009953571.1, read on the forward strand.
CCTTTCTATATGCTGAGTATTTTATATATAACTATTATATATGTAATTATAATTACACAGAGAAAGCCACTAACTCTCCAGCTAATGAATTTTGTGTATGTTTAAACCCACTTGATTAGATATTTTGGGCCAAGAAGAAAATTCCTTATTGAATGGGTCTATACCTTTCTATATGCTGAGGGTATGGGAGGGTCAAGTCCTCAATAAGCTTTACCATACAGCCATAATCTCTGTTCTTTGCCTTCTTTTATTAACCAACAGATGCATTTTTGCCCTCCCTGCCATACTGTGGAATTCATTCACGAGCTACAAGATGCCACAGAAACCATGCAGTGAACCTGTGGCAAGGGTGAGATGTCTCAAAGAACAGAAACACTATTTAAAATACAAGCAACACAAGGTAGTGTTTGCGTTTCCTCTAGTATTACAACTCTGGAAGCAGCTATGGAATTGACATCAGCTGGAGATGGATTTTGATACCAAAACATCAATGTCTACTGAAGGAGGAGTATGAATTTTAAAACTATTGAATAACCACATCCATCTTGTACTGCTGAGATCAAAGCGTAAAACCCAGTGACGGCAAATTGGCTTCTCAGAAAGTTGGGGCTGAAATATAAGCCAGGAGTAAGGGCCTGCTTGCTCCATTCTGCTTGTAGTCTCCTGTGTCTCTTATAGTAAGACAGCTCCATGTTTTTTAAATTAGACTTTTGTTTTAAAAGGTAGCAGCTCAATCATATTACAACTATAATGATTCAGGAACTACTGAAATACATCGTAATGACTCTTTCAAAGAGATTCAACATTAGTGTCATGCACGCAGCTCCCCTATTTGATCTCTTCAGTCTTGGTTAGGCAGGAGAATTTCAGAAGAAAACAAAAATTACAACTAATACTCCCTCACCTATTCAGTTGCCTTGGCAAGAACTAGAGCACAAAGACTGAGCAGCTTCCATTATTTCCATCATGGCAACAAATGAACCTTGCCAAAATTCTTTAATATAGAAGCAGCTTCATCATTTGACATCAATGCTAACTCTGCATTTAGACACTAGTTAGCTAAACCACTTTGTGCTCGCTAAAACTGCTTGCCTACAGTGTTGATCAGCTACAGTTTGTCTAATTTATTTGAAGATATGTAAAAGGATTAATATTGCAGGACATGAAGTTACTGCAAGACTCTAATGCTAATGTATTCTGGAATCTGTATGATTTCAACACTACCCAGCAGAGAAAGTCTCAAGTTTTCTGGAGACATCTAGATTGTCTAGAAACTCTACTTTTAGTTTGTTTTTTTTTTTAAGAAAAGGAAGATAACTTAAGTTTTTAAAATGCAATTTTCAGCCAAGCTATGAGGCTTTCAGTGGCTTGCTATTCACGAGAATGCAAAGACAGTTAAGGGATTTTATCCTGTAAAGGATAAAGAATCCTATTATGGGATCTTATCCCATCCTCTTGCTGCAGGCATTTGCTGATTTTTACAGCCTGGCATAACCAATTTAGAAGAAATTTTACATTTGTTGGCCTTGTTCACATTGAGATACACGTATTCTTAGCAAGGCAATTAGAAATGCTTTTCAAGATTTTCTGTGACACTACAATATTTTATAGTCTAAGAATGAATATAAAACTCCTTCCAACACCACAAACTAAAAAAAAAAGCTCAGCCTCAATTCTGATCCATCCTTTCTTAAAGATCTTTCTGGGAAAAACAAAGTGTTCCTCAAACTTACACTGCTTTGTTCGAATTGAATACGAAGTCTTACAAGCTTAGACAGATGGAAGCCAAGAACTCCTCTGAAACTGATCTCCTATATGCATATAGTAGCTTAGGCTCATGCCAAAATGCTTAATTAAAACCAGAACTAAACCATATGAGTTACTAATACAAAGGAAGGCATAGTTATTGATGACACTATCATATATTCAACAGTGGTTCTCTTACAGCTTGAGACATCAAAAACTTAGTTGGAGAAAACAGTATGTTATAAAAAAATATCCTAACAGAAAAGGATAAAACTATGTCTTGCTATTCTTAAAAATAAAATAAAAACATATACAATGGGGGAAAAAAATACCAATGAGTACCAAACTTCCTATGTCATTATGTTTTTCCAAAGCTGCTATTCTTTAGAGTTTTTCTACTGAATTCCAGGTGCTATTTTCACACTACTAAACAGTTTTGTTCAAAACATTTACCAAAGGTGCAGGAAATTCAATCCTTACAGCATGTGACTGACTATGAAAAGAGATTATTGCTTTATACACACATTACAGATTGTATGCAAAATACTGTAAATAGTCCCACTACATCTGTTGTGGATATGTCTCTATTTATATTTCTTTTTTTTCTCTATATATTCCAACACAGTGACTCAGCAAGCACAGCTGAGCTGTTTTCCTGAATGATGGAGAAAGATGCTTTTCAAACAGTGATTTCAGCATTGAATATCTATTTTGCATCATGGCATCTTCTGCTACAGACCTTTCCTCAGTGGAAAACAGACAATAGAAGATTGCCACAGTTCACTAATTCTGACTTGAGGGCCCTTTCACTTCTGTAAGAATACAAACTAAAACAAGAGATTTGTGATCAGAAATGCAAGAACAGGGATACAAAAACAAAACAAACAAAAACAAAACAAAAAAAAAGCAAGCTGCTTAAAGTTTACTGCCTCCCCCTATTTCTTTGCAAGGGTTTGGATTCATCTGAGTACCCACTCATTCTTGAGTATATGGAAAGAAAACACTACACATTTATACACACACATATATAACATATTGGCAACGTGTACTAACTATAGAATCATAGAATCATAGAATCTTAGGGGTTGGAAGGGACCTTGAAAGATCATCTAGTCCAACCCCCCTGATAGTGGTATTCAATGTGTTATTCCCATCAATTATGTATTTTTTTTCCAGATGTTTACTCAACAGTAATCATTCCAATCAGCCTGTTTGTCAGGCTAGGACTTGTTGCAGTGCTTGTTACAAGGAAACAACTCTGAGAAAATCAGGAAGACATAGATCTTCTCTGTCAGATGAAGATACCAACCCTGCCTCTGATGTCAAACAATTCTATAATAAAAACATCACACTTCAGGTGGTAGATCTACAGGTTCTGGACAAAATTAACATGATTTTAATAAAAAATAAATCAAATTATCCACATCTCCAAAATATCCATAGCCTTATACAAAACACATACCCCATGCACAGTATACAGGGGGTACTAAAATCCCATTTGTAATATGAATTGGAGTAACTTAGATCACAAGGAAGAGACCTTTCCATTCTGACAACTCTTCTCTGTAGAGGTAAGGCTGAAAGGCAACAAATGGACTTCAACAGAAAGGGGTTGGAAGGGACCTTGAAAGATCATCTAGTCCAACCCCCCTGATAGTGGTATTCAATGTGTTATTCCCATCAATTATGTATTTTTTTTCCAGATGTTTACTCAACAGTAATCATTCCAATCAGCCTGTTTGTCAGGCTAGGACTTGTTGCAGTGCTTGTTACAAGGAAACAACTCTGAGAAAATCAGGAAGACATAGATCTTCTCTGTCAGATGAAGATACCAACCCTGCCTCTGATGTCAAACAATTCTATAATAAAAACATCACACTTCAGGTGGTAGATCTACAGGTTCTGGACAAAATTAACATGATTTTAATAAAAAATAAATCAAATTATCCACATCTCCAAAATATCCATAGCCTTATACAAAACACATACCCCATGCACAGTATACAGGGGGTACTAAAATCCCATTTGTAATATGAATTGGAGTAACTTAGATCACAAGGAAGAGACCTTTCCATTCTGACAACTCTTCTCTGTAGAGGTAAGGCTGAAAGGCAACAAATGGACTTCAACAGAAAGGCTTTGTGTCCATTAGTAACACTTTAAATGGAGAAACAGACAACTATTATAGGTTCCCCAGAAAGATAAATAATAAATAAATTCAGTCCTGCAAATTCATCTGCTCTGTGGAGAGAGACTTTGAAAATGTTTCTCTCACAGCAACTTATTCCCATTAGCTGTAAAATCTACTCCTCAGAGCTTCCAGCACGAGTGCCGTGTCTCAGTGCATATATTGTCTTTCCACTGCTAACTGAAGGGCAAAGGAGAGGCAGACAGCACCCATACACAGTGCCCTAGGGATTAAGGAATCCCAAGTAGGAGCCTGTCAGGAACCATCAAGCGCATTATCCCAGCTGAGATTTTCAGGCCAAAGGGCTGCTTCCCAGCTAAGGTCACTGAGAGTAGCAGCTTCACACCGATCGTGTGGCTCAGTGCAGTCTGACATTGAGTGTGACAGTGTTGTCTTTTTCTCTCCAGAGCAGAAGCCATGTAGGAATCCTGAGAGCATATGAGGAACACATGAAATATTATTTTTGCAATGGCTCATAAGTTTATATCAGAGAGAATATCAACACTTTATGTAAGAACCTGAAAGTACTGTTATGTCCCAGAGCCTTAAAACACACAGAACTAATACTAAAAAACCCCAACATCCAGTGCCCCTCCCACAGACAGTCTTACTGAGAAATTCTAATGAATGGCTCCATCTCTCAGAAAGGGAATCTGGCACAGTCTGTCAAAGCCCTAAGGACCTTCTCACTACTATTTTGCTGTTTATACTACAATTGTACAAAGCATGGAGACGACGTTCTACAATGCTAGATACTGTAAAGTACATCATGCAGTACAATATCACTTCTGTCTTGAAAAGCTTACACTATCCTTGCAAACAAGACAGTACAAGTTACTGTGAAAAGGCAAAAGTTGCACAGCAGATGACAGCAAGATGACAATGATGATAAGACCTACATACACAGAGATGAAAAAAAAAGATGGCTTTAAGCTAGCTCTAAGAATGCCTCATCTTTATAAGCAGATAATTCAGCTTATTTCCAGTTGCCAATTAAGGCTGACTTCAGGGAATGGATTATTTCTCCTGGGCATCCCATCTGTCCCATTCCTGGCCCTTCCCCCTTGCACTACTCCCCCCCTGCCAAGGGTACTGAGACCATTTTAAAGAGGAGGGCATTGTTTAATCTACCGATTTATTTCTGTAATATTGTATAGCAGTACAGGACTGAACAAGCCAATAGTTTTTCTGACACCAAAGTTGTATCACTGCTATTGCCAGAGAAAACCAAGAGAGCAGCATCATATATGTCCCTGAGGAATGAGTTGAACAAATTGTTCCAGCCAACTGAGACAGCAAGCAAAAATGAGGTAGTTTCATTGCTAAAGGTTGATACTTAACAACATAACATCTTCCTGTTCAAGGATCTCAAGCTATATAGCACTGGTAGTCCTGCCACTCTGAACAACACAAATGTTCCTTTGTGTAAAACAGCGCAGACCTGGTATTTTGACTTGCCAGGCACACAAGAGATCTAAAAGCAGTATCCAACACCTGACCCAACCCCAGACACACATCACTGACACCTTCTGAGATAAATATTATCAAACTGTCATACAACAACCAGAAGGGGCACTTTTAAGTTAGAACCAGCAAAAACATCCTTTACTGAGAAAGCAGATCTTGGAGTCAGTTTGCAGAGCCCAATGGAAGTAGTGCTACAGCTGCAAGCTTAAAGCAAGATGTCTTTCTCCATCATGCTCCAGCTGGCAGGTGAAAAGGACAGAAACAAAAGAAAACAGTAAGTGTTTTTGGAAAAGAACATAAGACCTAAAAAATGCTGTTTTCCTCTGTCTCTAGGTCACTTGTGTTTGGTTTATCAAACTACAAAAGTGAGAGGAAGAATTTTCCTGTCTGAGGTAATTTACCACTGGTTTGTACTTCTGAGCTTTCCAAACAGTCTTGAATAGAGTTGTACATCTACCTATCTGCAAGCTGGAAGAGAAAGTTTCAAGCAAAGGGTTAGCCCAGAAAAAAAAAAGCAGTAATTACAAGTAGGAAGTCTTTTGGTCAATTTTTTTGTTATTGTTTCTTCCAGCTGAAGTGAAAAAACAAACCACACAGACTCCTTTTAAGATCCCAATAAAAAAAAAAGTGGGCTGCTATGCACATTGCCTTTTCATGATCACACCCATTAGCATGGAGGCCCTGTGTTTCTTCAGTTCAGGAAAGATCAAGAAAACAGGATGATAAATAATGTATAGGAGGAACATGTCCCTTTAAATATGTTGGCACAGATGTTAGGCTGGAAGAAGTAAAGCAGCATTAGTGTGCAATTATACAGAAGCCTTTCAAGAGACTGAATTTCATGAAGGTTCAAAAGCAGAGCAAAGATTCCTTGGGTTTGTAATGAACAAGTAACAGTAGCATTTCAGCATACCTATAAAACAAAGACTAGTCCTAAGAGAGGCATAATTTTACTTGTTTAGCTAAAAGATGTGAAATAATAGGCAGAGGGGTGATTGATCCCTATTCCTGTAAGAGTCAGGAGTCAGATGAGGGGATCCTCAAGATACTCCCAAGATTGAAACCAGATGTTCACGTGACTGGGACAAATTAACAATGGAACACAGTGAGAAAAAAATATATCATTGAAAACTGAAAATACTCTGGAAGGAGAACTGTAGAGATGAAGGTCAGCCCTCTGCAATGAGCCATCCCAGTGCTAGGCTGTGGATAGCAGTGAAATACACACCCAATTTCATTTCCTAGAAAGAACTAGAAACATTAATTGCCTGCAAAATGCTTACTGCTTGATCCATACAGAGCTACATGGCTACATAGTTTTCAGCTCTGAAATTTCATTCAGGTAAGCTGAAGCCCAACAAAACTTTCTTAATTATGCATAAAACTACTTTTTATAACAGACAAAAAGATCTGAAGTGACTCATGGTGAGGCGGGGTATTGCAATGCATGATGGAAAGGCCACGACTGCTCTTCAGTGGTGGATCCAGCAAGAGAGGTTCCATGGATCACCACTCTATTGAAAAGTGTGCCCTCTGATAAGAGTTTGGAAAAAATCTAATACCCATTCCTGACTAACTTCATTATTTCTGAAAAGTTACAGAAGTAATTATTGTATTCCATACACAGGTTTTCTAAACCCTGGGCTTGGCCTCTTATTTTTGAAAGAGGATAAATAGGGAAAGCACAATATGAAAAACTGGACACCCTAATATCAAGTCCCTTAATCTCAAATCATTGCAGCATACTTCAAAATATGCATGTAACAACCCTCTCACTTTAAATAGTCTGGATCAAGGAAAACACTGAGAATGTACACAAACCTTCTGGATTCTCACAAGTTATCTTTCAGTTTCAAGATACTGAGATTAAAGATAAAAATAAAGATCAAGCTTATTTGCTTGGCTGAGTAATATAAATACAGTGTAGCTTTCAAAGCACAGCCTGAACAGATGTTGACAGTTGCTCTGATGAACAGAAATCTGTTGGGCAGTGAGGGCTCACCACTAGGCACTGGGAGCCAGAACATATGACACTTTAATAATGGGAAACTGCATTGTGAGTCTACCTGCACCCATACTGCCAATCATTTATTCTCCACTACAAATAAATTTCAAATCTTAAGTTTCAGAGCTCTCAAAATTACTAAGCCTGTCTGTGTTTTGGTACAGGGACACAGTTTGATCTGCTAAACTCCAGATATACTTTAAAAGAAAAAAAGGGGGGGGAGGAAATAATTATTAGTTCTATATTATTCACAGAAAAAAATGAAGAAGCAGCCTTTTCCTGTCTCTCAAGAATTCAGAAGCTACACAGAACACTCAGTGTGAGAAAAAAAAGTCATTGTGGAAATTCACATATCACTATGAAAATAAATGGAAGCATGATCTCCAGCACATAAGTCAAGCAGAGGGTTGAGTTCTATGGTGATTTTTTTTGCTGTTGTTATAATGATCTTGAATTACTATTTATTTTTTCAAAGGCACAAAAGGAATAAGAAGCCACAAGAAGATGGTTATCATGTCACAATGAGAAAAATGGTAGAGAAGCAACTTGAGCAGTTTCAAAAAGTGTGGAAGACCTCTTGCTCACCATTTAAGTACGTGTGATCAGAAGTTTAAAAAAGGCCCTGAGGTGTCAGCTTGAAAGCAGGTGCACAGCAAATCTAATCTGGAGAGATGCCTGAACGATTGTTTCAGCTGGGTATTTCAGAGATACCTTGCTTTCAACTCTGTTAAAGAAATCCTATTGGTGGGTGGAAGTCGTTGTAGTCTTGTAGCTCTTTATCTTTCTTAAGCTCTTGTTTACTGACTACTTGTTCAGCTGACTAATGTCAGTATCACTTTCTGTGGAAATTCACCTATATCAGATGGTGCATCATGATTGCTGGTCACATCGAGTGCACAGGTTGTACCTTGGTTTGTTCCCAATACCTACTCTCAGGGATTAATTCTCCCCAACTGTGACTTAACAGTGACAATTACAACTTGCTCAAAACATGGAAATACAGTGTTCATTGGTTTGTATAGTAGGAGTTTCATTCCTGATACTATGCATTTTTTTAACCTTGCTAGTCTATGAAGAGGGAATGTATTGTGAGAGTTTAAGCTACTTTATAAACAACAACAAATCTCAATCCCTTTATAAAATCCACATAGTACCAGGTATTATTTGTTTCTGAAATACATTTTTGAGGTATTTTAAAGTCATAATTTATTCTAGTTACACTCAGCTACAGAGAAATGTTAATAGTAAGACTAAACTGTCTTGATAAACTAATTCTTCTGATAAAATTGCCTTTATACTATTTTTCAGATTCTGTAACATGGGAGATTCATGCCAAATGACAGTTGGAAGTACTTTGTAAAGAGCAAAAGAGCTAAAGTACTACCAAGAAACCATATTTTCTTGTTACACTATCATCTACCTAAAAGATCTGTTGTACAAACAGATGTAGTAAGATGGTTCATATCTCACCTTCTCTGCCAAGATGGTCAGACCCTCATTAGTCTTGAACTGCTTGTTGCCCTATCTCAGAAAAGAAAACCAAAACAAAAAACCTTTAAGAATCTTGTCTCAGACTTGCTGCAGTATTTATCTTAGTTACTACTTTACCAGTGCAAATCTCAGTTGTTTAAAGCAGAAAATGTGCATGGGGCAAGAAGATATAAGGCAAGCTATCCAGTCAGTGAAACTAGCTAGTTAGTCCTCATTTAGAGGTTAGATGGACAGCGATGTGCAGAAAAAAAACAAAGCAAATAAAAAACACAAGAAGATCTGAAACTGGTCAATTGAGAAAGAAAGCTACTACTGTGCTTTGAGATCTTCTTCCACTGTTGTAGTACAGAGATTGTTCTGAAACACTCTGCACATTGATTTGTCTCAGAAAAAAGATAACACAAAAGGAAGCAAGCAAGGAAAGATTTTCAAACGGGTATTAAAAGTCAGAAACAAATAACTACTGCAAGCACATGTATTGCCAACTGATGTTTAATGAAGCTGCCTGGAACAGTTTTAGACATTGTGCAAGACATTATCAAGTTGGCAAAACATACAGCAATCAGCTGAGTCAACATAAACAACACTGAAGACCAGCACACAGCTTTCCCCTGCCCCCCCAATCTTTCCAGATTGTCTGTGCTAATTATTATGTTAATTATTTAAGGATTTATGCAGATTATAAGTGAGGAAGAGGCATTCTATTAAAGCATTCAACAAGACAACAATCACAAAAGGAGACAAATCAGTTCAAATCCATATTCACTAAAAGGAAGAATGAGTGCTGCTGGAACAAGCAGCAGTTTCTGCTTTTGATACAAACAGCCCTGATCAAGGCAAGCAGAATTTGGTTTTCTATATGCTTTTAAAAGCTCTGTTCCTCAACGTGACTGCTTCACATGAATGTTTGTAATACAAGAGGTACTGAACTGAATGAAATCCATGCACATTTCTCAAACATGCTCAGGCAGCCCTTGGCTAACCCAGTGAAATCCAGCATTCACAACATAATCAGCATGTGTCCAGCTCCATTCTCCATGTACCCTGCCTGTTTCCAACAGCCCCCCTCAGGCTGGCCCTATTGGCAGCATCCTGATGTACTTACTATTCAGTGAAGAACCTGGCAATGCCATACTGACTAATATCTTCTCTGTTCTCCAGCAGCTGGCTCACTGCATCCTCCATGTACGTGAGGACATGTCTTTGAGCTGCAAATAAAAGACAGTAAGAGACAGAAATTAGAATACAAGGGGCCTGCAAAGCCCAGAGCCAGACCAACCTAGTTGTGTGCCTTACACAAGCCAACAAGCATTTGCTCCCTTAGTTGGAGAGCAGAGGTTTCATTCTTCTAGATATGGGTAGTAAAATTCCTGACCTAAATCCTGCTTTCTTTCCTAGCTATACAGAGTTAGCTGACCCTTATTTAAAATTCCCTAAGATTCTGGAAGTGAAAGGAGAAGGAATTGTGAGACTGCCTTGCTGGAAAATGCTTACTTGAGGATTCCTGGTCTCTGTTCTGAGTCACAGCCATTTTTCACATACAGATGGTCAATACCATACCCATGGGGCTGTTGCAGAGCTTTAAGGTGTTCTCTGCCCCTCCCAACTTACCAAAGCCAAGTAGCTCTAAGGCTGTTCTGTAAAGGTGTTTTGTTTTTTTTATCCTAAAGGTGCAAATAAAAGCACATCTGTTTCCATACAGGCATCCGTGAATGTTCTTGGAGTGTCAGGTGGGGAACGGGTCGCAATGCCAAGAGAGATTTATATGGCTCAACAGTCAGTGTCAAATAACTGCATAAACAAAGTAAAAGGAAATTTCAGAAGTGGTGGATCTGCCAATACCCAACCACAGAATGCCACTCACTTGTAACTTCTGAGTAAAGATAGCTTGGTATTACACAAACTATTTTGCTGCTTCTACAGGGGGCAGACTGTACAAACCAAGCATTTGCCAGGGAGGAAGCAGCTCAGATTTGCCCTGAGCCCCTTTGATGTTTGGCTAGAAACCAAACTGGAGCAACAAAGAGCCGTGTCTGGGGTGATGTGCCAGCTACCACTTAGTAGACTTTCCAAACCTACAAGTTAAACAATCAGAAGACAAGTCACAACAAACCCAGGAAAAATCATTCCTAACCTGGAAAGCACACAAACCCTGTTCCCAAAGCACACACCTCCATTCTAAACACGTATGATACTGCACTTTTGCAAGTAGTGTCGTGTCCTAAAAAGAGCAAGAGAAAACCCTTAGGGGATATAGGAAAAGCAAAAGCTGTTCTTGTTCCTTGCCAATCTGCTCCAGACTTGGCAGCATCGTCCCCACACCAGCAACTGGCCAACCTCAGACCCACATCAATATTCTTCAAACCATTTTAATTTGTGCTTAATATCCTGGTAAGCATCAAGCCTCAGCCACTTGATACACAGCATGTAAGTTTCTTTCATCTTAGTGTGGGGCAGGTGGACTTCAAGAGAGGCCCGGAAATGATTATTCCCAGTGGATACAGTGATTAAAAGTATGTATGAACATTGATTGCTATCAGGGGATTTCTCTGCCTAGAACACTTTCCAGGACAATGGTAAAATTGGTTTAGCACACCCTGGAAAATACCTTGCAGCTGATAGCTAAATGGTGAGCCAAAGGTTCAAAGATATTATCTGGCACTAAAAGATACAGGGCGTAGCTTTATTTAATTATTTTAAAGCAAAGGAATACATTTAATTTATGTGAGTGATTAAAGAAAAATAGCTCTGCGCACCTGTGTCCCCTGAGGGAGGAATGAGTTGTGCAGCTCAGTCAGACTCAAGATAACAGCAACTGAGTAACTTTATTTCAGCCTGTTCTTCCTCCCTCTTCACCATGCAGCCCCTCTTGCACTCAAAAACCGTCTTGCCAGGCCTCTCTTGAGCTGTCAGCAGTACCAGATTAAGCAAGGAAACGGTACTAGCAGTCAGGTTTCCACTCATCTCAGCCTGCAATAATCTTCAGCTCAATTGGAAAACCATTCTCCAAACCTCGTGAGGAAGTATACAATCCTCCTTTCATAGAATAGTCCCTATCAATGAAACATTTTTGTTATTTTACTTCTCTAGACTCACTAACCTCTCCCCTAAAAGCCTATGGGGACAGACAAGCATGGTCCCACAATGCTCCACAGCATGGTGGGGCTGACCTCTACAACTAATACCTTTGAGTCTGCTCCTGGAGAATAAATTAGCTTGCAGCACAGAACTTCACACTTTAAAGTGTACACAAATATAGATGGGTCACTGTGAATACAGCTGCTGGTAAAAGGCTATTTCTGTTAACCCTTCCGTTGCACAGCCTAAAGAAGCTGGCAAAGAACCTCTCTCCCTATGTTCCAGAAGGTAGGTAATGGTGTGGGGGAGGGAAATAGTTGATGAGTGGAGAAGCTGAAAGAAAACAGCATCAGCAATCTCCTTGAGTAGCATCTCTTTTTGGCTCTTCAGCTCTGTGCTGTTTTCCAGGTAGCACAGCTCACACTGCCAAACCAAATTCCAGCTCTGGCTTCCTGTTCACTGGCTGCCCAGCTCCATGGAACGGAACAAGTACTATGTTTTACAACCCAACCAACTCTACCCTACACACAAAAGTCACAGAATAACATTTAATTTGCAGGCAGGTTCTAGCAGGCCAGAGAGGCAAAATCAAGTGCCAGGAGTCTGGTTATAGCAAAAGAGTAGTTTCACAATTTATACAAATGGTACTTTCCATAACAAACACTGGAATCATACTAGAACATTATTTTTGCAAGTAGAGTTACAAATCTCTGAGGTCCTGTGCAAAATAAATGGGATGATTCATAAGTTTTTAACCACTTCAATCTCTTTGAAAATTCAAGGAGATGATGGTGTATTGCTATATGGGTTGCTCATATTTTTCAGGCTCACCTTGCAATAGTAAGGCAGCAAGTCCAATTCAGAATGTAAAGCCTAAATGTTCATTCAACTGTGCTATTACAGCCTGCTGTCTCTACTAATTTTCTTCCTGATAGAATTCCAGTATACTGCAGCTTCCATGCAGGACGTATTAAAACAGGTTATCATCCTCAGTGTTTATTTGTTTATGGCTTATTGCAACAAAGGCTCTCCTCCCTACTTGTACAAACCCTTCCAAGTTAATGGTTCATGCAACCCGTATTTGCTAAACTCTTCCCTGAAATCCCATGTAGCTACCCCGAACCGTAAGTAACTGTTCCTGCCACAGTGATTTGGTAGGTGCTACTCTGCTGTCAGGCAAGATTTGCTACCAGGCAGCTTTCACAGAAACATCTGTTAGTGTAAGTTCACAGAGGAGACTTCTGGCAGCCCATGACCTGATGTTAAATAGATCCTGTTGCACAGTGTATCTTAATTCTTATCACTAAACCGCTAACAATGATGTTACACCTAGAGTCTCTTGTCCAATTGGTAGCAACACATACTATACAGCTTCTCCAAAGTTGACTACTACAGCCCTTGGGAGAATGTCCTCTGATGGTGTATACCACCACGTCCACATGCTCACATCTTACTATCACTCACACACCCAACATTCAAAGATAATTCCACAACCAATGCACTTCAGGGCTAAACAGCAGCTGTTCGATTTGAACCTGGCCAGACAAGGTCATATAAATCTGTAAGTATTTATATGCAAAATGAGGATTGCATCCACAGTCAATCCACAATCTCTGAGGACTTCATTACAACAGATTAGAGAATCACAATGAATTTCATTTAGCTATAACTGCACCAAATATTTTCGCATGTGTATTTAAACAAGTAAAAATAGTCCTTTTATAAGCCACTGAATGACTTTTTCAATCTTCTTACAAGAACAATGAATCTGCCAATTCATACATGTGATTATAAATATTTTAAGAACAAGTGTTGATACTTTAAATAACTTGGAAGGAAAAGGAAAATTTAATGGAAATTCTGAAAGTCAGAAATGAGGGAGGGAGGAAGGGAGGAAGGGAGGAAGGGAGGAAGGGAGGAAGGGAGGAAGGGAGGAAGGGAGGAAGGGAGGAAGGGAGGAAGGGAGGAAGGGAGGAAGGGAGGAAGGGAGGAAGGGAGGAAGGGAGGAAGGGAGGAAGGGAGGAAGGGAGGAAGGGAGGAAGGGAGGAAGGGAGGAAGGGAGGAAGGGAGGAAGGGAGGAAGGGAGGAAGGGAGGAAGGGAGGAAGGGAGGAAGGGAGGAAGGGAGGAAGGGAGGAAGGGAGGAAGGGAGGAAGGGAGGAAGGGAGGAAGGGAGGAAGGGAGGAAGGGAGGAAGGGAGGAAGGGAGGAAGGGAGGAGGAAGGCAGGAAGGCAGGAAGGCAGGGAGGCAGGAAGGCAGGAAGGCAGGAAGGCAGGGAGGCAGGAAGGCAGGAAGGCAGGAAGGAAGGCAGGAAGGAAGGAAGGAAGGAAGGAAGGAAGGAAGGAAGGAAGGAAGGAAGGAAGGAAATACATGTCACCTTTAAGTAATGATATTACAGATACAAAACATTTTTAATATCAGCAGTGCTCAGGAACAGAGAGGATTAAGACCTTGGAAGTGCCACAGTACTGTCTGTGTCACTTATGTGATACCTACTTCAGCATCTATTGGCAAGGCAATCACATTAACTACACTATCTTTGCACATCAGTTTTAAACTTAGGTGCATCTTCCTAATGCAACACTGATTTGACAGATTTGACAGATGGACCACTCGGTGGATAAGTAATTGGCTGGATGGCCGCTGTTATGGTTTAGAGACCCTGGCATAGTGTTCGACACCTATACAGAGAGAGAGTCCTTAGGACCCTGAAAGACTGGAAGGGTCAGTATTCCTGCCCACTTCCAGTCACAATCAATAAAAGCCAGGCAAGCAGATAGCCAGGCCCTTTTCCCTTCCTGCTACTTGCTCCTTGCAGGGGCTGCTCCTGGTTCCTTCGGCTTCCCACGTGCTGGCTCCAGAATCCAACTGCATCGGGTGCTGGGAGAAGCCATGGACCTTCCCCTGGAGCGGCTCTGCCTTTCCCATGTCCCTGTCGTCATCAAGATCCCTTTTGTATATAAATATTTATCTGTTCTTTCCCCATGTTTTACCCTTTTACCTTGTGTTACAGTAAATTTGTTTCTAGTTTCAATTTCCAAAGTTTAAGTCTCTCTTCCTTATTCCCCTCCTATCTTCCCTTGGGAGGCTGGAGAGGGGGTAAGAGAGGGCAATTCTGTTCTCTGGTTTTTGGGATTCACCTTTAATGTTTAAACCAGGACAGCCACACCCAGAGCATTGTGGGCAATGGCTCAGTGTCCAAGTGAAGGCAAGTGATGAGTGGCATTCCTCAAGGGTCAATATTGAGACCAATGCAGTTCATAACCTTTGGTTGGAGGCATGGACAGTGAGGTTGAGTGTATCCTCAGCAAGTTTGCTGATGCTATCAAGCTGTGTGGTGTGGTTGACACCCTAGAGTGAAGAGATGCCATCCAGAGGGACCTTGACAGGCTGGACAGGTGGGCCAGTGCCAACCTCATGAAGTTCAACAAGCCCAAGTGGAAGGTCCTGCCCCTGGGTCGGCGCAACCCCAGGCACAAATACAGGCTGGGGGGAGAATGGCTGGAGAGCAGCCCTGAGGAGAAGGACTTGGAGGTGGTAGTAGATGAGAAGCTCAACATGAGATGTCATTGTGTGCTGGAGCCCAGAGAGCAACTGCATCCTGGGCTGCATCAAAAGAAGTGTGGCCAGCAGGGCCAGGGAGGTGATTCTGCCCCTCTGCTTTGCTCTGGTGAGACCACACCTGGAATACTGTGTACAGTTCTGGAGCTCTCAGCACAGGAAAGACAAAGGAGCTGTTGGAGAGGGTCCAGAGAAGGGCCATGAAGATGATCAAAGGGCTTGAGCTCTGCTATGATGACAGGCTGCTGAGGAAGTTGGGGCTGTTCAGCCTGGAGAGGAGAAGAATCTGGGGAGACCTTACAGTGGCCTTCCAGTAGTTGAAGGGGCCTGCAGGAAAGCTGGGGAGGGTCTTTTCACCAGAGAGGGCAGTGAAAGGACAAGGGGTAAGGGTTTTTAACTGAAAGAGGGGAGATTTAGGTTAGAATCAGGAAGAAATTCTACACCATGAGGGTAATAAGGTACTGGAATGGGCTGCCTATGGAGGTTGATGTCCCTTCCCTGGAGGTGTTTAAGGCCAGGTTAGATGAGGCCTCATGCAGCCTGGTCTAGTGTGAGGTGTCCCTGCTCATAGGGAGGTTGGAACCTTATGATCCTTATGGTCCCTTCCAACCTTAACCATTCTATGATTCTATTATAAAAAGCTTCTCTTCCCAACAAGTTTGCCTTTTCTAAAGGCAGAAAAGAAAACCTGAAGATAAGTGTATCAGCACGCTTTCCAATAAGTGATACTGCATGTCATACTTGAAAGGAATAGCACATAGAGGATGGCCAGAAGAGGCAATAAAAATAGCAGCAGATGCTGAAAAATAAAGTGCACCAAACAAGGTGAAGAAAGAGTATGACTTGAGTAAATTGGTACAGGATAGTAAAACACAAATCACATACCTTTAAGGAAGCAGCAGAACAGAGCCCTACAGTAGAGGCAAGTCTTTGTTTATCAAATTATTATCAAATCAGCCAGCTACATTATTGCTCAGCTCTTCATGAGAGATGACTTCTGGAACATGAACTGACCAAGACACCAAGACATTTTTGTTCTGTATGCACATAAAAGGGTATTTAGTTTGGGGGTTTTTATGGCTGGTTCATTCCTGGCATAACTGAATATGTGGAAAAATCAGAAGTGGGAATTCCTGGATAGTAAGACCAGTTTTTGTTAATGATTTGCCTCCTCTTCAGCTGAAGTGCCAAAAATACACACTATTTGATGCAATTAACATGATGATTAATTTCAATAATCAGAAGTTCAAGAGCATAACAAGCTTTAATGTATTTGGAAAATTTCTGGCATTTTAAAATCTCTACAAGTGGATAAAGTAACAGCTAAATAACCTTTCAGTATTTATTCTAAATTGGAGCTTAATTAAGGACATTGCTCTATTAAACACATTGGAAAGACATTTTTAGTAACACAAAACCAATTTAATGCAAATATTAACAAAAAAATAGTGATGCAAGAAGGAATTAGTAAGGATACAAAACTGCAAGAACAAAATAATGTAAACTATGGAGGCTTTTCCAGCATTCATGGTCTTTCAGGATGCTCTTTTTAATCTTTTCAGTTATTATGTAAACAAAACAATTACTGTACAGCTGTAGTTCCTTCCAGCTTTGCACAGTTTCCCAGTGTAGTTTCCTAGTAACCCTCAGAAAAACCTTTTTGAAGGACAGAACATGTAATGAAGAATGAGCAGACCTTGTCATACCAGAAACAACACCATGATGCAAGACGTGCTGTTACTCAAGAACACATGCTAAGTGGCGACACAGCACAACTATATCACATTATGTAGGTTCACAGTTTCAAAACCACTTTCAATAAAAAATGTAAGAAATGTTTCAGTTTATAACTTAATCTTGACCATAACTGAACATCAGCATAATCACAAAACATGACATTGTACTCTTTCAGTTTGCACTCCTAAGGCTGCACCAAGACTGACTTAATTGTCCAAGTCCCTCCAGCAGACAACTTCCTGCAAGATGTCCTACAGCTGCTAGAAACCACCACCTTGCCAATGCAAAATTTTTGAGCTACCATGTTTGTGGTTTGTTTGTTTTTTTAAATAAATCTGAATTTATGCAGTGGAGTTAACATTGTGGAAGTAATTGACAATCCAGCTTGTTGTAAAGGCATTAAGTAGTCTACCGGTTCCCTATCTATTCATACACAAAAGCAAGTCTCCATACTCTTCCGTTCTGGAAATCTACCTTGTCATGTTTGTGGTTTGTTTGTTTTTTAAATAAATCCATACTCTTCCGTTCTGGAAATCTACCTTGATGATAATCAGTTTTCACCTGTTACCTTTCAAGTTAAGGTGGAAGTCCTGCAGTGCAACAGGGGATGAAGCCTCCATCCTTTAGGGAAAGTACTAGACTGATTCTAAGAAGATTCAAGTGCATCTAACATTTCTAAAAGCAAACTCTTATACATCAGCTGGGAAGTCATGCATATTCCATAGTATCATTCTCCTATCTGTACAACAGAGAAGGAAATAAAAATAAAAATTAAATTTAAAAAAGCATTTTCTTATCTTTTTAGACAACAAGCCCTTTCAGCCAGAGTGCCTCACAGAACGAATATCTAGAGTAAGGAGAAGACTCAGTGTCAGCTGAGATGTCTGGATAATGAAGTAACCTACACATTGATTATGCTGTTAAAGGAAAACAATTGCACTTGGACTTTCCATCTCAATATGTCTTAAGACTGTTCAGAAGACTAAGTCCTAGCTATCTGCAAAGTCTCTACTCAACTGAAGTTCTCTGCTGCGAGCTACTTAGTTCTGCAAAAGCACCAATATCATGAATGTTCTTTCTACTCATGAAGCCTGAGACCTATCCTGTACTGATAAGGCACCTCCCTAACAGAGTGTTTGTGTTTTACATGTCTTACATTGGCAAAGAAGAAAAGAAAGAACATCCTGGAATCGGGGAGTAGAGTGGAGGAGAATCCAGAGAAAAATAACATTTCAGAAATTTGCAATAATCTACTGGGTTTTATGCATAACAGGGAAGAGGGGAGGGAATACAATGTGAAGCTTCAGAAGACAGCTGTATAAGCAGAACAATACAATAAGTGCTCCACTGCCTGCTATAAATAACCGAGCAATCACCAGTTATTAAACCGTAATGAGGAAGGCATGGAAATGTGTCTCAAATAGGCCTCATTTTTCCTACTGTATTTTCAGTCTCATCTGTCAAATGAGAAACACATTTTCATCACTATCCCCAAACACTAAATGTTGTTTGTTGAGTGAAAATGCTTTTTTAAATGTCCTGCTTGTTACAATAATATCTCCACTGTAGCCTTTCTGCCAACTCCACAGACTCCATCTCCTTGTTCTATTGAATGAATATCAGAAATCTCTGTTCTTCTTCCTACTGTTTCACAACCACTGTGGAGAAGACACATTGCTCTGATTTTATTTTCCAGGAACTCCTATGTACCACAGCTTTGCAGTTATTTTTCTTCCTAAGTGAATGTTTAATTTTTCCCTATTCAGTTCTATTTTAACTGACAGCTGCTTTTCTTTTTCTCTTAGCATCAAAACTGGATATGGAAGAGTCATCTCCAATGGGAGGGGGAGGTGTGAAAAAAAGTAATGTTATTTTGGCCACTTATATTACTTGTTGGCCTGGTTTTGGAATTGAAAAAAAGAAAAAGGGAAAAAGAGGTTAGGTGAAGCTCACCCATTCCAGATCAGCAAAGACAATGCCATCTGACCTGAAAGAGTTAGAGAATACCTTATATGGCAGCCTGGGGCAACCCCAACTTCAGAAGAAATTACAGAAAATGAAACTTAACACAACCAGTTACAAACCCACATCAGACAAACAGAAGACTTTGGTGCACACAACAGCACAAATCCAAAGGATGATGATTTCAGAATGCCAGGTCAATGTATAAAACATAAAAGCATCTTGTGAAAACATGTGGGCAAGTGTGTTTATTTGGGGGGGAAGAGTTGGGTTTTGGGAATTTTGTTTGTTTTAACCAATTTTCTCCTCCTAATACACAGTTCATTCAGTTGGATCTGTCAGCAGTTTGGTAGTTTCAAAGTCCTTTCACAAAGACAAAAACATAACTGTAGGTAACATTTACAGCTAATAGCAACATAATTATGTAACTGGCATTTTTTCCCTGTAATAGACAACAGATACTGCAACTTAAACAGAAGGACATCCTAAGTGATCAACAGAACAGGCTCTTACACAAGGTACTGCTCAACCTGACATGCTCACGTGTCTTTTTCTGACCCCAATGCAAATGAAAAGGGAATGGTAGATCAGCACGTGGAACAGAGATAAAAGGAGGGCCAATTTAAGTAGGTTAATAAATCTTTTTGCACCTAACAACTTCTTAGAAGTCTTATTTCTCAGCTTCAGGTGTGAAAGAGGAAACTGGTCTACTCTTACACTTACTCTTACACTTGAAGAATTTTTAGTCTGCTTAGATTGCTTTGAGTGATTCAGCCCTCACTGACAAGTTTTACATTAGTAGAAGTTAACTGCCTACTTCATTAAAAACAATTAAATGAACCTAAAACTCAGTTGGCTCATTTAAAAAAAAAAAAAAAAAAGGGAAAAAGAAAAGGAAATTTTGCAAGTTTCAGCCCATAGCAACTGGAAAATGTATCTCAATGTGTAGTTTGAAAATGCTGACATAATGTGATAAAGTAGCAAAAAATCAAAGGGTGGATCATCTACATGGCACACTGCAATACTGTTCTCAAATACATGAATTAGCTCCAGAATTGGAAGTCAGCAAGAACTTGAAGTACAGTGAGTCTCCTAAGAATCACCTCGAACAGAACACTGAACCAACTCTTATTTCTGCTTTGAGTTTCCCTAACACAGAATGACATTACAGTTACATGGGTATGCACAAAGTACCTTACCAGTAGCCCAGCAGTAGTAGGACTAATAGATTCTACTCTAGAGATTTATTAGATCACTTCTTTGCTTAAACACTTCATCTGTCTTCAGTGCAATGATGTGCTTTGAAAGAACAGTTGGATCTCCTCCTCAGTGACACTATTGCTAGGCTAAAAACATTAAGCTCTTACAGTCTCCTCCCTGCAAGACAGGTTTACCATTTACTGGAAGCCAGCAGTGCTTCTCCAGTCTTTCTCCCTTTTGACTTATCAGAGACAGCAAATTCATGATGGATCAAGTAGCACAAACCAATCTGTGCCATTTCTTACCCTTCCTTGTACAAGAAAGCCACAGTAAATGATGTATACCTTTAAACCAGTTATTACCAAACAGCCTCTTGGGCCTAGGAAAGAATGGCTGAAGAGTTTCTCTTCAAAAATACTGTCTTGAACACATTCCAAATGCTTACTACTTGTAATTTATCTCCTCTTTAGCAATTAAATGAAGTCATATTGATATTATTCCATCCTAATTATTTTTGACACATTAACACTGAATCACATTGTTTCTTAGTCTCCTGGAACATCAAGCAGCAAAACAAACCCAGAGCCAGCTTAAAAGGATTGTAGTCTGTAAGGGAGCAGCTATGTTAGAAGTTAAATGATTTCAATTTAATGTGGAAACATTACCAACATTTCCCTATTTCAGAAGAAAAGGTGACACTCAAACCATCTCCTAACTTAAGAACAGCACTCCTTCCCATGTTGGGAAATGAGCATACAGTAAAGTTGCTCACATAGATCTCTGAGCAGGACAAGTTGGTATTTAGGGCTAAAGGAGGTTGCAGCCCGTCACAGCAGCTGGATCTTACTTGCCTCTCCTCACACCGTGCCCAGGAGTCAGGGGAGGGGCCGCGGCTCTTCCCGGAGACACATCCCAGGGCACCCGAGGGATCCCGCAGCCCTCCCGCCCCGAGGGAGCACCCGA
>NW_009953571.1:3241184-3249671 GCF_000747805.2 Chaetura pelagica
GGGGGGAGGGGGCGTGGGTGGCATGGCGGGGAGGAAGGGGCCGTGGGTGACACGGGGGCCTTGGCTGTGAGGAAGGGGCCGTGGGTGACATGGCCGTGAGGAAGGGACCGTGGGTGACACGGCGGCCTGGCTGTGAGGAAGGGGCCGTGGGTGACGCGGAGGCCTGGCCGTGAGGAAGGGGCCGTGGGAGACATGGCTGTGAGGAAGCAACGGTGGGCACACTTGGGCAGTGTGCTCCAGGGCCAAGGGACACCTGAGAGGCAGGAAGGCTAGTGAAGCTGAAAAGCCAAAATGGCATGAGGATGCGTGAAGTGATTCTGCTTAGATGGAGGTTGGAAATCAGAAGGTGCCTCGTGATGTTGGGAGCCGCTGGGACAGCAGCTGTGGGGGCAAGATGCTGATTTGATGGTGCATAGTAATAAGTTAATAAAGGGTGCTGTGTTGCACCTTTGTCCCAGGGAGCAGGGACTGAACAGGTTGACCGAGGAAGTCCCTTACAACTGTGCCTTTCTGTACCACTCTTTTGCCTTTTTTTGCAACCCTTGTGCTCTGGAGAGGGAGGTGTGTGGAGCATCAGGATCATCCTTGGTTCACATGAAAGTAGCAGAAAAGTCCTGAGCTACAGGGCTCTTTCTGTTCTTGTCTGGGAATGGCATTTGTGTTGGAGATATACAAGAGGCAGAGCTCTTCACGTGGCTGGAAGCAGCCCTGCTGGACTCTTCTTCCCTAGAAGCAGATGGGACTAGAATCCCCAAATTCTTTTGCAATTTATTGTATCACTGTTAGAAAAATCCCAGTCCAGGATGTAATCCCAGAAGCTAAAAGAAAAAAAAAAAAAAAGGGGACTGGAGGTGGTGTCAAAGAACAGAAATTAAATAAACAGCTTGTGCATGCATACAACCTGCCTCTTTTCCAATGGAGGAAAGAGTCAAGTGTGACTGTTTGCAACTCAACTTGTATCTACACTCAGAGGACAAACCACAGTTAAAACAGACAAACAGGAAATTATAATTTACCTATTCATATTCCCACAAAATTTCCTGGATCACTCCACTGTATTTTATGTCTTCTGTCTTTAAAAGGTTATGGCTTAGATAGAAATATTTCAAAGGTGGGCAGGGACACTAACTCAGGAAGCAGACAATGAGGCACTTCAGTAGGAAGAATGATTAGAAAAACGTAAGTTTGTCTTAAAAAGGATAGGCATAACCTATACAATTATGTTATCTAAAGTGATTTGTACTACAATGAAGTTCATGAAAAATGCATATTTATTCAGTTCTGCAGTTTGTGCCTTTGGTTATAGCCTATAAATGTACATGTGGTTTTTTTTATCATAGATACAATTAGATTGTAGAATACATTGACACAAGATATTTTGGAGGCCAGGAATTCAGCACAATTTAGAAAGGAAGTAGGCATTTTCAAGTAGTATGAGAAAACTCAGTATTATATTCCATGTGAAAGCATAAGGGGAAAAAAGTGCACAACATCTGTAGGAGTATGAACTGTCCTGCTTCACAGTGAAACCAATTATCTGACTAATGAAGTTTTGGAAAACATTTTTCCTTACATGATGTCTGTTCCGTAACTGTTTGCTTTAGGTTTTCACTGGGGTATCTGGTTCTAGGCCACTGTTGGAAGAGGAGAAATAGAATCTGATAGACCCCTTACAATCACTAGGTTTAAGAGGACAGTTCCCGCACTTTTAAAGCTAGTGTCAAGATCTCTATATCCAGAAGCAATCCTTTATCATCAGCCAGGCATTTTCACTGGTGTCCAAATCAAAAAGCCTTCCTCTCCTACATGGCTGGCCAGTTGAGCTGATAGGAGCCTTCCACAGGTTGTGCACTGTTTTGTTTTTTTGTTCTTTAAACCATTTCTGTAAACCACAATTTATCCTTGATCAATATTTGGATCACTCATTTACAAGAGGCCTTTAAAGTCCAGTTTTAAATGCTGCATTCTAATATTTCTATTTTTTCTTCTCTGTGGGATTTTTTTTTTCTTGTTACTCTTTGGTCTCTATGGGTTGGACTTTATTATTTCCTTTAAACCAGCTAAGGGAATCCTTTTGGACACTGAGCCCATTTGTGGTTGTAATAATGATAAGTTTCAGTAGTACTGGCGCCTGACTGTTAACGGCTTAAAGAAAACTGTATAAAAACAAGATGTAGTTTCTGGAGCCATTTATAGACTTCCCTGTTTACTATTATTTCTCTCTGGGCTTGCCAGCGCCAGGATTAAGTGACATAACAGGTCAGCTGCAGCACTCACCTGCTCTCACATTCAGGACCTGAAAAGGGAAAATTACTGCCAGTCTGACCATAGCTACTAAGTTTGTTATCCCATATTGATTTGAGGACCCTAGACTAGTGCATTTTAATAAATTGAGAAGGCTTTTCTGGGTCACTGGAAAATATCTGCAAGGTTAATAGCTGCCCTAAGAGGGGCAAATCTATTAGGGGCTTAATGTTCTTTTGGACCCAGCTGGAAGAATGATGGTGAAAAAAACTATTTTTCTTTGTCACAACTCTTTAGTAGATTATCAGGGGCACAGGACTCACTTCAGGGCACGACTATGCAGTACAGTTTTAGGGTCACTATCTACCCCAGGAATCATGGTGATACTTGCCTGTCTTAAATCAAATTGCTGAGTTTCGCCTGCCAGGTACATTTGGGAATCCAAATCAGTCTTTCAAGAAGAATCATTTGGGCTACATTGATACATTTTGTGTACATCCTTATTCAGAGTTGAAGTGACCTTGGTTTGATTTAACTTAATTCACTTGAAAGTGTGGTTTAAGTAGTCTTTCAGAAATCATACCTTTGTGTAAATTGGACTAATTTACGTGAGTAAGAGCCCATGGGACCACCACTTTGAAAACAGTCAGTGGTATAATTTAAATTATGTAATGAAAGAAAATTTCTTTATGTTATGATGCATGGACTGAAAAACTCTGTGTCAGTTTTGTAAGTGTTTTTCAGTAATTTAGCTTAAATCAGATACATTTTCCTTCATTCCCACATACTTGGTTCCCACTATGTTAATTGCTTAGCTTACTCTTTGCTAGGTTTATGTTCACCTTCCTAAATGATGCTATCAGTGTTGAGCTTAAATATTTTCTTTTTATTAGCCAAAGTTCTCCTGAGAAACAGCTGCTCTTTCAGAGAGAGTATTATATAGAATAATAAACAGAAGCAGATATCAAGCAACAAATTCCAATGGAAATGCCTTGTTTTAAACAGACTGAACCATTTTGTCTGGCTTCTATTACTTTTTCTTGGAATGAAATGTTTTATTTGCTTAGAATTTTAACAATTGTTGCTAAAGTAGTTACAATGAAACCTAGATGTATTGGAGGAAACTTTTTTTTTTTTCTTCAGGTGACAGTTGGAAATGCCATTGTTTTAAGCATTACTACTACAATGTACAAAGAACTAGGCTGTCTGCAGTCTTCAGTCCATCTGAATTCTATGAAATCAATGTCAGCCAATTTCACAGAAACATTAGAAAAATGTCTCTAGGCTTCGTTGTTCGTCCTTTGAGTGTCCAAAGCCTTGTTCTGTTTCGAAACAGTTAGCTATGCTCCTGTTGTGTGCAGGACAGCTTTTGGGGATTTGGTGGTGCTTTGTATTTTTGAGGCTTCCCATGCATTTGCTGGCTGAACTTTTACCTAGTATATGAGAATTAGTAAAATTGCAAGTGTGAAGACAAAATGTGTTTCTCTTAAGATACCTGATAAAGAAATCATACTGAAAAAAAAAAAAAAAAAAAAAAAAAAAAAAACAAAATGTGTTTCTCTTAAGATACCTGATAAAAAAAACATATGGAGAAAAAAAAAAAAAAAAAAAAAAAGAGTTAATATTATTTATGTAAACTATTGGAAATCTTGTAAGTGAAATTAGGATTCTATTATAGAAGACATTTTAAAAATCAATGGCACTGAAACTGGATGATTCCTTTATGAGTCAGTTACAAACCCATAAAAACCTCCCATTAAATTTCTGAGTTCATAATTATTTTTATGAATTATGAAAAAACTCTCTAAACACATGCACTAAAAATAAGATTACCTTAAATAAAAAGGTCAGCCAAGATCAGAATTAAATTATGTGATGAAGTTTGTACTTTCATGTTTTTGATTCCTCTCCTGGTTGGTCAGGAGACTTTTACTGACTTAAGACTGAGTACCTCTAGTGCGTATCGTAATCTGAGCCTTCCCAAGGTGAATGAATTATTTATCTGGTTCACATGCAGCACAGTGTTTTCACATGAGTAAACCAAGCATTGTCTTCCAAGAAAGCAGTATTACTACCAGTTTACCTCTTCAGGTAGGACCTAGGCAAACAGACAGGACTTACATTGTTCTTTAAGACTGACAGATTCAGTTTCTCACTCCTAACATCTGCCACAAGATGAAGTCTAGAAACAACTGTGTTTTCCAGCTATTGATAGGACATGACAACAGCAGCAACCCTTTTAAGTAGCCAACATTTGTACCACCAAAGGGCTTAAATTTGACACCTGTAGTTGTACCTGGAAGTCGTAAGTCAAGAATGACTGATGAGATGTCATAAGTATGCAGGAAACTGTGCTGTCAACATGATGCCATTATAATTTATTTTTTGTTTAGTAGTTTAGCTGCATTTTAATCTGGATTGCTGAGATTATTTTTTTTCCTTGACCTGGTAGACAGAAAGAAAGTAAGCAGAGATCTGATCTAATTTGGAGGTCTCTCTGTATTATGAGCTTTATGTCCACCTAAGGATTTAGGTCCAATCAAGTTCCATGATCCTGGTGTTTTGAATATAAGTTGTAAGGATAAAACACTTGAAACATTCTTCTACTCCTCAGTCGTAGGAGTACTTCTAAATTCTGGGTGATCTGCTTATTAGAAGAGGGAATATTATTATGACAGTTTCTGTTGCTTATGGAGGCCACATCTTCATTTTAAAACCAAGGGTAGCTGTAAGTTGTATGATAGATTCCTGGCATGTATTAAATGCACTGTCCAAATTCTGGTTGTCCTTGAGCTTAGTGTTAGTGAGCAAAGTTAGCTTTTTTGTAACTGCACACCGTTGAAAGCCTCTCCTTCAGGTTTTGATCCCATTATCTCATCAGGAAGGAAAGGACAACATCTTTAAAAGTGCTTACGTACCAGGCAAGTGACCCTTCGCTGCTGGAATGCTGCCCCACTAATGATGCAGAGAAGAAAAACAGCCATTTCTGGCAGAGTTTGCAGGATCTCTCATGCCAAACAAAGAAGTCTAAAATGCCTGGTAAAAATAAATATCACTATGAAATTTTGGCACAGGAAATATTTCTGACAGCCAAGGCTTAGCTCATCCTGGGGGGTAACCCAAGAAGGGCTGCAATTTTCATTCTTCATTCCTACTCATCAAATGTTCCTTGCAAACTTAAGCTGCCAGACTCTTATCTATTAAACCAGGTGTCTGTGTTAGAAAATTTTAATAAGTAAATGGCTCTGTGTGTGTGCAAGAGAGAAGGCAAATCTATGTGTGGGTGAACTATTGCTTCTTGGGCTGAAGCGAAGCAGTAACTGATGGCTATACTGGCCAGCTCTTATGGTCAAGGTATATAACTTTCTGTGTGCAGTACAGAGATTCAGTACAATCAAAATACTCTGAAACTATTTCGTCTTACAAAATCTACATGGAAAAGCAAGTGAGAGAAGCAAGGAAAAAAACCAAAACAAAACAAAAATTAAAGAAAGAGGAGATCACATATATAAAAATATGGAATTCTTGCGAAACAGTCCTTAGTTTTGCTTGTTAGATACACAGAAATGACTCTGAGCATTTTTTAGGGCTGTTGTGTAAGAGTGCTGTGGAACACTGCAGCTATGCAAAAGCTGAAGTCAGTGTTGTTTTAGTGAAAGCACACTCTGGTTTCCTAGTCATTCACTCTGTAATAGAAGAGGATGAAGTGATGAATGGTCTTTCCTTTCCACTAAATAATACTCAAGGTGTTTTCAAGACTGACATTGTTATGGAGTCACTAGAAGAGAAGATAGATACCAGAAGATGATCTGATGGTTGGAGTACCTTGGAAGAGAAGTTGAGGAGCAGTGGATGAGAGATGGAAAGAGTAGTATGCAAATCACTTACAGAGAGAGAAGATAAGCCAGGGGAGACTGAAACAGCAAATTAAGATAATGGCAATTAATTCTAAATGAAAGAGAAGGAACACGGAACATTTTCAAGAGTATATTAGCAAATTAATACATTAATTTTTATCTGAAGAAAGTATTTAAATTTCTCTTTTGATTTGTTAACTTTATCATGCTAGTTTCTAAAACACAGCAAAATGGATTGACCATTCCGCATTTGAAACTGAAAACAACATGTTAGATAGTAAGAAAACATCCTTAAGGTTCCAACTCTTTAATGTTAAACTTTACACAGTGTTAGTGAAAGAAGAATCTCTTCTTGAACGCTTAAAACTTAGATGTGGATCAGAGTTTCTCTCAAACTCTGTGCCTAGAGTCCACTTCTGATATTTACTGAGGATACTCTAAGTGTGCTCTAAGTTATGTGAAACAGAAACCTTCAGTCTCTGTGACAAAGCTTTGACTGTGCATTTAAAGCATGGTTATGTTCTTGCTGAAGTCACTAGTAAACTTTCATCAACTCCGCAGACCTAGAAAGAAGCATAAATGGAAATGCAATACACAAACCCCCATTACCTTGAACTCTCAGAATGCTAATATTATGTTAATATGCTTAAGTATTCTAAAATCACAATGACATTGACCGAGTTTATGTGGCTAGGAGGGAGGCTGGACTTGCCTGCCTATGTGTGGGTGGCTGATCTCAGACTCATGTGGAGGGTGTGTGCACCTCTGGATCTTGCTCCCACCTGTGCCTTTATTCAGGTCTCAGTGCTGGTAAGAAGCAATTAATTTGTTCCCTCAGTCATATTTATCAAGAGCTAATATGAGAGAAGGAGAGGTGTTAAGAGGCGTCTCTGATTCAGCCGCCTGATAGGAAAGCAGATGGTTGACATGTCGTATCTCTTATCAGACTTCAGGTTTTTATCTTGTGCATGCTCGCAGTACTTGCCTAACCCATCATGCCAGTAAAGTATTAGAACTGAATCATCTCCAAGAAAGAAAACACTCTTTATCTGTCTACATTTTTACATGTCACTCATCTCCATAGTGGCAGGGCTTCTGCAAACAAGAAGGGTTTGGAGGCTTAGGGAAAAATATGTTTATGTCTTTCACATCTATTCCCATGACTGCTTGTTTCTCTTATGGGCCCAGTTCATGTATTCTAGTTTTTTTGAGAAAGGAAAGCTCCGCCCATCAAAGATGTTCTGGATAGCAAGACATAAAGACACTTTTCTTTCTGGTTGTGTGATTGATTTCTACTACAAGCATTTAATGTGGATGCAGAGGCTATTGATGACAGACTACATTAATAGCTTGAAGTCAAAGAAATACACAGGTCTTCAGCTCTTTGGAAAATGCTTCTCTGTGCAGTCATAACTTAATTTAGAAACCATAACTTGCCACTTAGCCATTTGAATGTGTTTGGAGAATAAAGGTATCTACCTTCAAACTGAATTATTCTACAGCTACCTTTGAAAAGAACATTTTCCTTTTATGGTCTTCTTTTCTTTTTTTCTGTACCAGTCAAGGTATTAAACTGTGCTGTTCCTAAGGCTAGGCCATAGGCTACCTTTGCAATGCAGACATTGTGCAAGGCCTGGGTAATTGCCATTTCACTGCAGGGAGGAGTCCCATCAGGAATTGAAGAGGCTGTATTTGCATTGTTTTTACATAGAGGATGTAAGGGAACCAGCAAAAGAAGGAGAAGAGCCAGCTTGCAAGACACCCAGGAGGAACTACTATCTCAAAGAAAACATGAAGAAAGGTTTGGTTTTTTTCCTTAGTTTGAGAGTCAATTTACTGAGGTGATTTTTTTTTTTTCCCAGAGTGGAAGGTTGAACAGCCTAGTGATTTGGCTTCAGTCCCATCTTCCAGACACAAAAAAAAGCGCAACAGAGAGAAAGGTGTCAGGTAAATCTGCACTTTGGTCATTACATTACAAAAGGCCATTTGCAAGTTTCTCCCTATCTCAGCTTCTGAATGGAGCTATTTAGTGGCTTTGCTGTTCTGCACTGCAAAATAGAATTTATGGTGGTCGAGAATTGATCACAAAGTTTCCAAAAACACATGTGCAATTGGAATGCTTAGAAGGCCCCAGTTAAATTAAAGGTGAAGTAAATGAAGTAGTGCATAAGCTCTGACTTGTTAACATGAATTTTATTTTGTTGTAATTTAAAAAAAAAAACTGTAGTAATGCTGCAGAAGATGGCACATGGATTGCTGTTTTCTTAGTAGCAAGGTGGCAGTAACTTGAGAAACGCCATAAAGGAGAGTACTGACAGGACTTGAATGTTTATGACATCTCTGAGCATGTGTACACAGTAGCACTGCCACTGCTTAGAAAACCTCA
>NW_009953571.1:3249726-3253502 GCF_000747805.2 Chaetura pelagica
CATTTAATATATTTAACACAGAGACCATGATTTACAAACTAGGTCACCAGCTTGGAAAGCTGTAGGTCCCTCAGCTCTTTAGAAAATTAAACTGCTTCTTCACATGTCAAAAAGTGAATTTGGAGGCGCAACTGTATAACTGCATCTCCCTATGTATGGGTAAAATCTTGACATTTAATTTATCTGATGTTCCAAGCTTCTTCCTCTTTGGTTCACTGGTTATACTGAAGAGGGAGCCAATGAGGGTAATGTAGCAGTGGAATAATGATAGAAATTAAAAGAGCTATTGGAAAATCCCATAGTCTGATAGCACAGAACCCATGATTTTTTCTTGAACCTAGGGCTCTGATGGGTACAATTTGCTATTTACCCAGCTTTTCTGTATAGTTAGTGGAATTCGCTAGTGATGCAGAATTTGATCAAGCCAGACTGCAGTTTGTAAAGATTTTTCTTGTTAAAGAGTTTTCTGAATTACATCCATTGTGGAACTTAGGTTTGGGAGGGGTTGCAAAAGACCACCTAGTCCATCCTGCACTACATCAAGGCCATGAAGATGATCAAGGAAGGCTGAAGCACCTCTCCTGTGAAGACAGGCTGAGATAATTTGGGTTGTCCAGCCTGGAGAAGAGAGTGAGACCTTACAGCGGCCTTTCAGTACCTGAAGGGGCTACAGGAGAATGGGGGAGGGACTTTTTACAAGGGCATGTAGTGATAGGACAAAGGGTAATGGCTTAAAACTGGAAGAGGGGAGATTTAGGTTAGACATTGGGAAGAAATTCTTTACTGTGAGGGTGCTGAGACACTGGAACAGATTTTCCAGGGAAGTTGTGGATGCCCTCAACCTGGAAGTGTTCAGGGGCAGGTTGGATGGGGCTTTAAGCAATGTGGTCTAGTGAGAGGTGTCCCTGCCCATGCAGGGGGCTTGGAACTAAGGCCCCTTATGACCCAAACCATTCTGTGATTTATGATTCTATGATCTTCCCAAGGAAGAGCCCATTTTAATGTATTCAAAATACTTTGACAAGTAAAACCAAAATTGCCCATCCCATTAAAAAAACCAACACATAAATTTTAAA
This sequence comes from Chaetura pelagica, assembly GCF_000747805.2. NCBI lineage: Eukaryota > Metazoa > Chordata > Aves > Apodiformes > Apodidae > Chaetura > Chaetura pelagica. The sequence goes on from NW_009953571.1 coordinate 3,250,803, forward strand.
ATCTTCTTAAGGTCTTTGTGGTTTTAAAATAGCTGAAGTCTATTTTCTATACTAATCTTGTTCTGGTTCCCTTCTTCTTTTCCCAATGATACTATGTCCTTGGTTCTGTTTTTTCTGTCACAGAGTTGCTATTTAAAATCACTCTGAAAATGATGCTAACTTTTAGTATTATTTCATAGTAGCTGTTTTCTCTCATCAGATTGGTTTATTTCTCTGTGTGTCTGTTTGGAGCAGAGTGGGGAGAATTATGTCCCAAAATGGTTATTATGATAATAATCTTCTCTCTGCTCTCTTTGTAATGCCTGGTATGTTTTCCTTATTAGGCATGTTGTCATAAAAATGAATTGTTAATTATATTTTAATTACTTCTTTCTCATCTTTCTTACATTACTTGTGTTATATATCTCTTATCATTGATATATAAATTACTACAAATTATTTAACAATGCTCCTCCGTCAGCTGTGGGTAAAAGCAAGTACCTACTTTCTGCATGGGTTGAAGTTCATTCTGATATTTACAGTCTTTTTTTAAAGTTATTTGGTCTGAAAAAGGCAAGTCCTAAGCATATAGTTCAGTTTTACCAGCCTTATTTAGCAACTGTTACAGTTTTCTTTCAACATATATCGCCATTTTACACTGCATAAATCTACTTTACACTTATTCCCCAAAGATTCCACATAGAATCAAGGCTATATTCATAGTATTGTGTCAACTGGTAGGTAACTGAGAGGTTTATGGTATAAATTTCTGTCTGCTCAACTGCAACCTATTCAAGAGATTGTTGTGAAAGACAATACTTACTATGTGCTCCTCTAGCATTTCACCAGGGGATTTCAAAATTATTTATAAGACGGAGATATAATTACAGTGAAGTTGAGTTTGGAGAGGAAAGTGATTTGCCAGAATACAGCACAAGATGCAGAGAACTAGTAAACACACTTTCAACAAACACAAGTGGGTAAAAATATTTGTTCCCAAGAGGGAGAAGGACTCAGGAGCTAATGAGAATTTATTTGTGTTTAGGACAATATTTTTCAAGAGGATTTTGTTTCAAACACAGGAAGATACTCAAGAGCTGGGAGGCTGTTCCGTGACCTAAGTATGTAATTATCAGAAAGTTCTGGGCCCTGTGTCTGCCCTTTATCACATTCTGTACTTTGGCATCTAAACTTCTTACAAGTTTCTGTGAGCCTGAAGTCAAGGCTGCTCTGATTTATACTACCTGAGGATCTACAAATGAATTTTGGTTATGTTGCCCTGTGTTTTAGGGGTGTACAGTAAGGGGTTTGCATGCTAGACAGTCAGCCAACTGGTCAGAGTGATGTTAATGTTTTCTCTTCCTTAACTTCAACCCACTGTGCTCAACTCTTCCACTTCAATCATCTTGAACTCTGGTATCTTGGCATTTATTCAATTACAATAATTGCATATTCTTTCCATGCTTCGTTCTGTCACTGCTTTCAAGCCAATGTTAGCATAGAGAAGTTTTTTATCTCACCACCTCATTGTATCCCTCTTGGCTACCTCTTATTGCTACTTTTCTTCAGCTTTGTATACTTTGGCTGTCAAATGCATAGGATCCAATGCCATAGTCTATGTGCTATTGCACTTCTGTTGTGTAAGGTGGATCTGTTCCTATCTTGAAGCACTGGTTCTGCCTATAAAGCAAAAACTCTGCATTTTAAAACTTATTTTAGGGACCATATATTGTAAATTTATGCATGGCTTGCTGCTTACTGTTTCTTATAGTATTCCTGCTCTTGGGATGTCTCTTCTTCAGTGAGGCACTCTGGTGGATTATTTTTTTTCTTTACATTGAGCTCAGTTTGTCAAGAGTCTGTCCCTGCTTTAGTTTTATGTTGATGTTTTTAGTATTATTTCTTGCTTTCACTATTTTACACTTAATTAATAGAAGTGCTGTTTACTTGGTCTTGTGGTTTTTTAAAGGAAGAGGATTAATTGCAGCTTCTTCTGGGTTCATCTGTGCAAAGGCTTTTAAATAAGACCGTTCCTCTCCGTGGCCCTTTGGTGTCAATTTGACAAAGTTCCCATCTTCCCCTGTGGTCCAGGGTTTGGACTGTTTGATCCAGCTTTCCATTCAGGTTAATACTTTGAAATCAACTGGGATTAATTATTTAACAACAGTTTCTTATATTGCCAACCCTACGTATTAAAATGCCTAACTGTGCCACAGAGGGTCATAAACCTGGCTTTAACGACGATGTCCAGTGAAAGCTTCTCTGCTTTTCAATGCAGCACTGAGGCCAGAAGGCGCATAAGATAATCGACCAAGTGTTGAAATCTCTGCTCCTGCAGGCAGCGACCCTAGCTCTTTTTTCAGGGTATCCGAGATTCATACACAGTCAGCACAGTCTCCGGGCACTGTGACTGTAAGGAAAACACCAAATGTCAGAACACTTGTCATGAACTGATGGGGAAAAAAAATAAAAAATCAGAGGTTTCTCTTAGATCTATGCTGGGCAAAGGGCTCGGGAATGAAGTGCTTAGAGGCTTTCGGTTTCTGAAGGGTGTTTGGCAAACGCGGATGGGACAGGAGAAAGGGGCTCTGCTATTTGCCACGGGTACAGGCAGCGGGCACAAGCTGGGAAGCGGTGGGAACGAGCGAGGGAAGCGCTCAGGCAGCGGGGGATGCCGGGCAGCCGGGAGCCCGCAGCGATGCTCCCGGGCGGGGCGGCGGG